>NC_081559.1:8806267-9101112 GCF_022355385.1 Mustela nigripes | reverse complement strand
AGGCAGAGGCTTTAACCCACTGAGCCACCCAGGCGCCCCTGGAAATTACCAGTACTTTATTTCTTAACAACACTTCAGTGCATATATATGTGGGAATATTATGCTATTTTTTTTTTAAAGATTTTATTTATTGGGGCACCTGGGTGGCTCAGTGGGTTAGGCCTCTGCCTTCAGCTCAGGTCATGATCTCAGGGTCTTGGGATAGAGCCCCGAATAGGGCTCTCTGCTCAGCAGGGAGCCTGTTTCCTCCTCTCTGCCTGCCTCTCTGCCTACTTGTGATCTTTGTCTGTCAAATAAATAAACTTAAAAAAAAAAAAAGATTTTATTTATTTATTTGAGAGAGAGACAGTGAGAGAGAGCATGAGAGGGGAGAAGGTCAGAGGGAGAAGCAGACTCCCCATGGAGCTGGGAGCCCAATGTGGGGCTCGATCTCACGACTCCAGGATCATGATCTGAGCCAAAGGCGGTGGCTTAACCAACTGAGCCACCCAGGTGCCCCTATTATGCTATCTTGAAAAAGGGTAGTTTATGTCAAGTTTTACTTATTACATATATTTATTGATATGTAAGATCTTTAAGATATTTTTATTAATGAAATAGCCAGTTGTTCAAACAGAGTCTATCATGCATATATAAATATAAGGAGGGCTTTGGAAGAATATTCTCCAAAAGTTTAATTATAGTTGAACCTGGGTAGTAGGGTTTTTGCTTTTGTGTTTATTCCTTCATGTGTTACTGATATTTTTTGCACCCACCATGTGTTATATTGATAAATGGGAAAAACAAATACATTTATAATACATCCATGCACACACACACACACACACACACACACACAAGAGCCTACAAACCATCTTCCGAACTTTCTCATATTTCATATAGGGATATGACTTGTTAGTGCCCTTATCCTGTTGTCGGTTTGTGTTCGTGTTGAGCGTCCCTCAGCAGCAGGTGCTCATTAGGCACAGTGACAGGCCGAGAGCTGTTCCCACCTCACGGTCCATTACGTGGGCCTTTCCTCTGGTGTTACGTGGAGCCCGAGGAACGGTGGTAGGAGCTGTTGTCCCTTCAGGAGTGTTCCTTTCTTCTACCATCAGGTTTCCCCCTTTTGGAGGAATTTCAGGGAGGACCCCCTCTTTGGCTATTGAAGACAGAAAATGTATGAGATTCCAGATGGCAGTGTCGTAAAAGTGCGTGTCTTTTCACTTAACTATATGAACAACATTTCATTTCATAAACTCTGGAAAAATATTTTTTGAAATTGAAATACAGTCAACATATGACATGGTGTTAGTTTAAGGTATACAACATAATGATTCAGTCTTTGTATACATCGCCACAATAAGTCTCAGAAACATCTGTTGCCATACACAGTAATAAAATATTTTTCCCCTAACAATGAGAAGTTGTAAGATCTACTCTCCTAGCAACTTTCAAATATGCAATACGGTAGTATTAGCTATAGTCACTGTGCTCTACATTATATCTCCATGGTTTATTTATTTTGTAATTGGAAGTTTGTATGTTTTGACCCTCTTCACCTGTTTTTTCTACCCTCCCCCGCTGCCCACCCCACCCCCAACTCCTGCCCCAGTCAACCACCAGTCTGTTCTCTGTATCTACGAGCTCGGTTTAGTTCTGTTCTGTTTTTGATTCCACATATAAGTGAGATCATATAGTATTTGTCTTTCTCTGTCTGTCTTATTTCACTTACCAAAATGTTCTTAAGGTCCATCCCTATTGTTGCAAATGGCAAGGTTTTGTTCCTTTTTTTATGGTTAAATAATTTTCCGTTGCATATATGTGCACAACATTTTCTTTGTTCGCTCATCCATCAATGGACATTTGGTTTGTATTCATATCTTGGCTATTGTAAATAAGGCTGTAATGATCATGGGGTGCATTGTCTTTTTGAGTTACTGTTTTTGTTTTCATGGAATAAATACCCAGAAGTAAAATTGCTGAATCATATGATAGTTTTATTTTTATCTTTTTGAGGAACCTATGAACTATTTTCCATAGTGGCTGTAACAATTTGCATTCCTACCGACAGTGCATGAGGGTTCCCCTTTCTCCACATCCTCGCCAACTCTTGCTGTTTCTTATCTTTTTGATAATCACCATTCCGACAGGTGGGATGTGATTTCTCACTGTGGTTTTGATTTACATTTCCCCGATGATGAGTGATGTTGAGCACCTTTTCATGTTCCTGTTTGCCGTTTGTATGTCTTCCTTGGAGAAATACCTATTCAGATCCCCTGCCCATTTTTAGATTAGACTGGGGTTTTTTGCTCCTGGATTTTGTGAGTTCTTTATGTATTTTATGTATTAACCCCTTAACCAGATACATGATTTGCAAATATTTTCTCCCATTAAGTAAGTTGCCTTTTCTTTTTTCTATTTTTTTATTATCATGCTCAATTAGCCAGCGTATCATTAGTTTTTGATGTAGTGTTCAAACGATTCATTGGTTGTGTATAACTGTGTAACACCCATTACTCATCACCATCACGTGTTTTTTTTAATGATTTCTTTTGTTGTGCAGATGGTCTGAAGTTTGACATAGATCTGCTTGTTTATTTTTGCTTTTGGTGTCGGATTTAAAAAATCATTGCCAAAGCCAATGTCAAGTAGCTTACCACTTACTTTTCCTTCTAGGATTTGTATGGCTCAGATCTTACATTTAAGTCTTTATTCCGAGTTCATTTTTTTTGTGTGTGGGGCAAGATATGGTCCAGTTTCATTCTTTTGCTTGCACTCATCCAGTTTCCCCAACACATTTATTGAAGAGTCTGTCCTTTCGCCATTGTATATTCGTGGCTTCATCCTTGTAAATTAATTGACCATATATATGTGGGTTTACTTCTGGGCTCTCTCTTTTGTTCCTTTAATCTATGTGCCTGTTTTTTAGGCCAATACCATACTGTTTTGAATAATATAGCTCTTTAGAATGATTTGAAATCGGGGAGTCTGAAACCTTCAGCTTTGTTCTTCTTTCTTGAGATTGTGTTGGCTGTGCAGGCTCAAAAAATAATTTTTGACCCCTTAGCTTCAGTTAGGATAAAAATTGAGTACAAATTTCCAGACACGTCTTGATTTTCTTTATTTTCTCATTTCTTTTTCATTGAGAATATACTTGTAGTCAGAAAATTTTGGTAAAGCTTTGCAGAAAAGAGGTAACTCATATTTTAAAAATGAATTAGCCAGAGATGATCACATACTCAGATTTTTCTTAAAAGACAGGCTTAAATTAAAAGGATATAAGGTGTATTTTAGTTTGATTAGCAGTACTGGCCCTGATTTTTACCAAGGGTATATTACTTTCTGTTTCAAGTGTTAAATAACCATATAATTATGACAGCCAGAGGACTTTCCAGTTGTAGTTTTACAGGCGTATTATTATTACAACCGACTTTAAAAGAAAAGAAAGAAATACAAAGAGCTTAAATGTAGATGTTACTCAGTGAGGGTAGAAGCCTGGAGCAGGAGGGTGGGACTTCTCCTCCGGGAGGTTGTGTGGCCGGTTACAGTCAACATCGCTTGCCAGTTTTCTGTGTAAAAGGATGTCCCTGGCAGTTGGTCTAGGACGGTCACGAGTCCTTGCTGTCTACTTTCCGAAGTCATCGGGAGGTAATACAGGCTGCCTCCTCCTTCCCCGTTAGTCTCCTTCCTCAACTCCTCCCTGGCTGTCCCTACCCACACGCGCACAGACTCGCTTTCTGATACAACCCTGCCACAACCAAACCTGGGATGTCCCTGCTTCGTGTATTTTATCTGTTGGCACATAATCTGTATCAGTCACACCAAAATGCAACTACAATGGAGGGAAAAGAACACGGGGCTAAGCTCAGAGCCAGAAGCCTCTTCATCTACTCTGACCTCACTTTTCTGTCTGTACAATGGCCACCATAACACACTTTTTAAATGGTTATAGCTCAGGAGATGAAATGGTGGATGTATGTCTGTTAGGATTAGATTTGGCTGCATTTGACAAAAAACCAATAACAGTAAAACAGTAGCTTTTCATGGAATAGAACTTTATTTTGCTATGAAATAGAAGTTCATTTATTTCCTACGTACAAGTCTAAAGACAGGCTGTCCGGGACTAGCATGGTACTTTGTGGTTATAAGAACCATTCTTTATCTCCTTTTGTGCTGCTATTCTTGGTAGGTGGCTTCTATCTCATTGCCCGGAATGGCCACTTGAGTTCCAGCCATCACGTCCAAATCCCAGCTAGGAGGAAGGAGGATGGTGCAAGAGGGGTGTGTCCCTTCCTTTAAGGAGACTTCCACTAAGACTTGCTTACATCCTGTACAGAACCACATCAGATGGCCACGTACTCAGCTCAAAAGCAGCATTTATTATGAAAGAAAGATGTGGGGACAAATCAGCAGTCTCCGCCATGGTATATGAGAGACTTTTGTGACCTAGGAAATGCTTCAAGTACAAAACAAATTTATGTAAATTGCCATGAGGCAGCCTCACAGGCACTCACCGATTCACCAAGTGTTTATTAACTGCTTCCCGGAGACGTGGTCCGAGGACCAGCGTCCCATGCACTTGCTCATATATTTCTTAGTCAATTTATGTTGTCTCCAAAGAAAAGGGTTTGAGGGGTTTGTGTAGCTGTGATTAGTTTCCCCGCTTTGCCGAGCATGTGGGAACAGAACATCGCTAAGGTACGACATCCCTTTCTTTGGGGGGAGGGGAGGAGAAGGGGGACACTGGAGCACGGACTAGGTGGCAGCTCTCTAGCTCACCGGTGAGACGGCGTGCTCTGCCCTCCAGTCTTGGTCCTTACGTCCTGCTTTTTGTCATCAATCCTTCATGCTGATTTACATCTTGGGTCCTCCCGTACTTTGGATCTATGCCTTTTCCCCTATTTTAAGCACGTGTGCTGGAGGAGCTCTTCATCCTTTGCCTTCTTCCTTTCACACAGGGAACGCTGTGTTTGGACAGGCATGTCTTTGAGTCGGGAAGCACAGATACAAATAGATAGATGGACAGAGAGATCGATCGGTGAGTGGGTGGACAGACAGATGGATAAATACAGACAAGCAAGCAAGCAAGCATGTGTGACCTAATCGTCAGGCAGCATTGTCCCTTACGGCTGTTTCTCAGGGGGACCCAGAGTATGTAGGACCCCTAAGGAAATAGGATGTACAGTCCCAGGCTCAAGATACTCCATTTGGAAGGAATTCAGAGACGTCTAATATCCGTCCCCCTAATCTCTCAGGAATTGATGGCGGTGGCTTTCTATTTTTAATCTTGTTTTGTTATGAAAATGTTTGAAGAGTCAGAAAACAGCCAGAAATGCACCACTGAGATGGAACAAATGTTAACACTTTGCCATATTTACTTTAAAAAACACAAAATGAAATCTGATAGATGTAGAGCATTTCTCCCACGTAAATACGTGGTCCTTGCGTCATCCACATCTTTGCGTAAATCCCACCGTATCTGGGACACTGTCCCCAGACTTCCGACGTAAAACCACCCCCTCCATCAGCCGCTGACCTCTTCTTGCTAGCAGTGCTCACCGCCCAACATCTGTAGTGTACTTACTTGCTTGTCTTCTGTCTGTCTCCCTTTGCGGGCATGTGCGCCGTGCGGGCGTGGGATGTGGCTTTGTTCCTGAGCAGTTTCCTACATCTCCCGAGGGGCTGCCATGAACGAGGACCCTGTGCACAGAGCTGAAGCCTCCGTTAGGCTTCCTGAGCCACCGCCTCCCTCCCGGCCTCTCTCCCCAGGGGTCACCGCTGACCTGGAGTTTTAGATATCTTCCCCATCCTTGTCTTTATATAATCTAATTTTATTTATCCCTATGTGTGTGCAATGTGTATACTCCAGAACAATAAGTGGTTTTGTATAGCTTTAAAATATTACATAAGCAAACTACTTATATCCTCCAGGACTTGCTTTTTCTCACTCAGCATTATGTGTTCGAGACTTACCTACGTGCACACACGAATATTTACTTCATATATTTCCTATTCTACAGTATTCCTTGTAGGATTTTATCCCAATGGGTCTATTTTTGGCCAGAGCCTTTTGATTTTTAGTTGTTTTGAAAGATTTTATTAGTTTATTTTAGAGAAATAGAGAGAGAGGGTGCCTGGGGGCAGAGGGTGAGGGAGAGGGACAAGCCGACTCTGCACAGAGCATGGAGCCTGACCCACGGCTGGATCCCATGACCCTGAGATCTTGACCTGAGCTGAACCCGAGAGCTCGTTGCCCAACTGACTGAGCCACCCAGGCACCCCTTAGCCAGAGCCTTGTAATATCACCTTTCTTTTGTCAGGGACTCTCTGAATTTGACCTGTGGCAACAATTGTACCAATTCTAGAAATGGGTTAGAAAATGGGTAATATGGTAAATTTTATGTTATATGTATTTTATCATAATTAAAACTTATACCAAATTGTATACTTGGGGAAAAAATAAGTGAAGGGGAACCAAGTAAGTGCTTTCAGTAAGAATTGTACTCTTTGTAAAAGATAAAATCACTGTAAATGGTATTTTTAGAGAGTGAATTTTACTCAGCACAATTGAATATGTTTATTTATAAAATCCTCTTTTTCAAGGAATTATGATTATGTTCGTGGTACTTTTATTTTTAGAGAGAGATGGGGAGGGACAGAGGGCGAGGGAGAGAGAGGAATCCCAAACTGAGCGCGGAGCCTGACGTGGGGCTCAGTCTCACAACTCCGGGATCCTGACCTGAGCCGACATTAAGAGTTGGACTTGATGCCGACTGGGATGGAGCCACCCAGGTGCCCCTCGATCCTGTACAGTGGAAAATAGATTTTCCTCAGAGGAGACATGCAGGTGGCTAACAGGTGCATAAAAAGGTGCTCAACATCACTCATCATAAGGGATGCAAATGAAAAAAACGAGCTGTCACCTCATACCTGTCAGAATGGCTGACATTAAAAAGAAAAACTGGTGCAGCCATTGTGGAAACCAGTATGGAGGCGCCTCAGAAATTTAAATATAGAACTACCCTGTGATCCGGCACTCCCGCTCTTGGGTGTATTTCCGAAAGAAATGAAATCATCGTCTTGAAGAGATATCTGCCTTCCTATGTTCATAGCAGCATTGTGAACAGTAGCCAAGGTGTGGAAACAAACGAGATGTCTTTGGACAGATGAATGGATAAAGAAGACGCCACACACACACACACACACACACACACACACACACACACACAGGTGCTGGACTATTATTCAGCTAAATATTACTCAGTTATAAAAGAGGGAAGTCCTGTCATTTGCAACAACGTGGATGAACCTACGGGATTTTGTGCTAAATGAAAAAAATAAACAGACTGAGAAAGGCAAACTCTGCATGGTTTCACTTATATGAGGAATCTAAAAATGAATGAATGAATAAATGTAAATATGTGAGGTGACAGATGTGTTAGGTCCATGGGGGGTGGGAATCTTTTCACAGTGTATGTATCTATCAAATCACCATGTTGTACTCTTTAAATATCTTAGCAGTTTGTCACCCATATCCTAATAACCCTGGGGGAAAAAGAAAATAGAATTCCCTCAGATAAATCACATATTTCAGTATATAGTCCCCCCGTATTAGTAAATCACTTTTCTTTCAGAGAGGTTAAACTAGAGAACAAATATGTCAGGTTGCTCTACAGTAATATTTAGAATTCTTGGTTTTTGATAAGACTGTAAAAATCAGAGAAGTCTGTTTTTGCTGTAACATGACAATTTGACTCTAGACACAAATACAGAATAAGTTCAGTTTTTCTTTAGTACACGTTTAAGTATCCTCCTCCAGAGCTTCCTAGTAAAAGAATACATGTTAGAGGACAAGGTTTTATTTAAAAGGCATTTTGTAGATTTTGTAGATATTATTGAAAAAGTTAGGAGAGATCTTACCATCTGTAATTTTGAATAATGACTCAGTAGTCCTTGGCTAAATGTGAAATTGTTCAAGAAAGATCACATGGTTGACCCTGTTTTGCATTTTGCTCATAAAAATCCATCGGGGCCATGAATGAATATCTTGTTTCTAGAGATGTAGTCAGACTTTAGTTAGCTATTTAGCCATTTCAAAACAGGTCTTGTTATGCATTTTCTAAATTTGATTGGTAATTTCCTTGAGCCCTAGTAAACTTGAATATCTAAAGGCAAAATTAAACACATGAGTGTCAGTTAAATTAACTACCTGAGCATGGTTTTCCCTCTTCTCTTCAATAAACAAACATTGAGTGAGCATCTACCACATTCCTGGCATGGTGCTGGGGCCTGAGACCATCAGAGGAATAGGACAGGGTTCCTGCCCTCCTGGTTTGTAGAACCAGTGCTTGAGACAGACATTTAATCGAGCTGTCAAAGAAAATGATCAGGGCTACAACAGAAGTAGAAACGTTCCTCCCCAGGTGGCCAGGACCCTTACTGCAGTAGGTTGAACAACCTTTGACAGCAGTGGCAGGAAATGCAGGGATGGGTGTCGGGGTGGGCATGGTGGGAGAAATTTTAAGCCAACCTACCAATCTTTATCAACTTCTTTCTCCAAGTACTATTAGTACCGGTAACGGTAATGACAGCGACTTATCATTTGGGCAATTGATCTAAAATAAAAGTATGACTAAAAAGATGTTTAGAAACTTTTAATGTTGTTGAATTAAAAAACAGACTTTATTTTTTAGTGCCATTTTAGGTTCATAGCAAAACTGAGAGGAAGGCGGGGGGCGCAGTTGGTTGTGTCTGTCTTCAGCTCAGGTTATGATCCCAGAGTCCTGGGATCGAGTCCCGCATTGGGCTCCTTGCTCATCAGGGAGCCTGCTTCTCCCTCTGTCTGCTGCTCCCCCTGCTTATGCTCTCTCTTTCTCTGTCAAATAAATAAATAAAATCTTTAAAAAAAATTGAGAGGAAGGTACACTTCTGTCCCCCGGTCCCACACATGCACGGCCTCCCCTGTTATCAACATCCCCCAACAGAGTGGGACATGTTACAGTTCCTGAACCTGCATTTTCACATCTACACACCATTTCCACCCCAAAATCCATAGTTTACATTGGGATGTACTCCAGGTGTTGTACATTCTGTGGGTTTCGACAAATGTACACGGACAGTAACCACCAGTCTCATACCAGGCAGAATAGTTTCATGGCCCCAAAAGCCCTCTGTGCTCTGCCTGTTCACCCCTTCCTCCCCTGTTTTATTGAATTTTACGTATAACCTAAGCAAGAAGAGTTTGCCTGAAGTGCAAAAGCAGGTCCAGGTGGACTGCCCGCCGGAGCCCTCCAGCATGTTCCGGAGTTGCCATTGCTGGTGCTAGCCCTTCGGTCATCCGTGCTTGCTCGAGAGCTGCTCTATTTAGCAGAAATGCCCAGAGTTGATGTCAGGGTCTGTGGCATTAAATCTGGGTGCATTTTAAAACTAAGGAGTGGGGTGAGTGTGCTCACGGCCAGCTTGTGGTCACCCCCCTCACACACACACTGGCCACATTCGTCTTTACAGAAAAGCTGGGAGTCCCCAGACAGAACCACCTCTGTATTCCTGCGGGCTGGGGGTTTTCTGTGCTCCAGATGTCTGATTACAATACAAACAGACCTATTTGCTTTTAGGGAAGCAAATGTTTTCTGTGTTCAACTGAGCTTGTACAATTTCATTAAGAAGCTAATCATTAGCCCTGATTAAGTAAACAGTGGATGTTTGGCATGAATATTTTAACTCCCTATTTCCAAGCTGGCTCAGCCTTCTCGAGGGTACTGTTGTTACCTGGGACCAATAATTTTTCAGTCCCCTGTGCAGTTTTCCACTGCATCTTCACGGACTGCCCTTCCCGTCCACATTCAACTGGAGAAGAAAACCAAGGCTCTCCCCAAGCCCCAGCCACGAAGCCCTTGGTCCTCTACTGTTCATTAGAGGACTTTTTTCTCACAGTCTAAATAGTGACTCTCACAGCTGCTGGCTCCTGTACAGAGCAAGAGACTAAATTCTGTATCTTTTTCTAATTTTCTTTCTTTATTTTTTATTTTTATAATTTTTTATTTTTTATTAACATATAATGTATTATTAGTCCCGGGGGTACAGGTCTGTGAATCGTCAGGCTTACACACTTCACAGCACTCACCAGTGTCCATAACCCCACCACCCTCTCCCTACACCCTCCCCCCGGCCACCCTCAGTTTGTTTTGTGAGATTAAGAGTCTCTTATGGTTTGTCTCCCTCCTGATCCCATCTTGTTTCACTTATTCCTTTCCTGTCCCCCAAACGCCACACGTTGCCTCTCAACTCCCTCACATCAGGGAGATCATATGATAATTGTCTTTCTCTGATTGACTTATTTTGCTTAGCGTAATACCCTCTAGTTCCATCCACGTCATCACAAATGGCAAGATTTCATTTCTTTTGATGGCTGCATAGTATTCCGTTGTACATATATACCACATTTTCTTTATCCATTCATCTGTTGATGGACATCTAGGTTCTTTCCATAGTTGGGCTATTGTGGACATTGCTGCTATAAACATTCGGGTGCACGTGCCCCTTCAGATCACTACATTTGTATCTTTAGGGTAAATACCCAGTAGTGCGATTACTGGGTTGTAGGGTAGCTCTATTTTCAACATTTTGAGGAACCTCCATGGTGTTTTCCAGAGTGGCTGCACCAGCTTGCCTTCCCACCAACAGTGTAGGAGGGTTCCCCTTCCTCCGCATCCTCGCCAGCATCTGTTGTTTCCTGACTTGTTAATTTTAGCCGTTCTGACTGGTGTGAGGTGGTATCTCATTGTGGTTTTGATTTGTATTTCCTGCTGATCTTTTTCTTTTTCTTTTTTTCTTCTTTCTTTCTTTTTTTTTTTAAAGATTTTTCATTTATTTGACAGAGATCCCAAGTAGGCAGAGAGGTAGGCAGAGAGAGAGAGGAAGGGAAGCAGGCTCCCTGCTGAGTGGAGAGCCTGATGCGGGGCCTGATCCAAGGACCCCAAGACCATGACCTGAGCCAAAGGCAGAGTCCCTAATCCACCAAGCCATCCAGGCACCCCCTTGCTGATCTTTTTCTAATTCAACTTGATATTACCACCATTTTCCATCCTTCCGTGTTTGCCTTTATAAATTTTTTTGGCTTTAACAAAGATCGGCGTTTTTCTTGGTGACATTAAGCGTATGTATAAGAGTATATACTTACTATGAAGCATTTATTTTCAAACCTGGGAGAGAGCAGAAGAGATAAAGATGTACAAAGCTTGGAACAGTTGCTGCCAGTGACTCAGACATTATTAATATTGCTGCAGGCACGATGGACTGGAATGCTGGTAGAAGGGTTTTCTATGGGGAAGAATATGTTAGATACCAAGTTTCCAAAGTGTGTTTCTTGGAGTCTTAAACAAATCTGGCAAGTGTTTAGAAGGGGAAAAAAGAGGTTTTGTGGCTAAGTAAAACTGGGAAGTCCTCCTACAAAATTCTTTGTGTTTTAGTGACTTACAGTGTGTATTGCCACATTAAAGGCTGTAAGAATTTCTGCCATCAGGAAATTGGTTCAGCTTTACTTTTTTAAAAAAAGATTTATTTATTTATTTGAGAGAAAGAGAGAGAACATGCAGGGGGAGAGAGAGTGAAAGAGGGTGAGGGCCGGAGAATCTGGAGCAGACTCTGGACCTGGGGCTCCGTCTTATGACCCCCAAGATCACAACCTGAGCCCAAATCAAGAGTTGGATGCCTAACCAACCTCGTCACCCAGCCGCCCCTGTTTAACTTTCTTGAACACAGTGTTTTGCAAAGTCATGTGGCTAGAAATGCCCACTTCTTTTTTTTTTTTTTTTTCCCTTACTCTTAATCTTTCACCTGGAACCGAGCCTCAGAACCAGTGGAACACACTCGTACTTTGCCGTGCAGTGAGAGTCTCTGGGGTAGTCAAGGGCAGTGGTTCTTGGACCTGAGTGTGCATCAGCATCCCGGAGGGTTTGTTAAAATACACGTCGCTGGGTCTCACCCCCAGAGTTTCTGATTTGAGAAGTCCGGTGTGGGTTGAGAATCTGTATTTCCAGTGAGATCCCAGGGGCTGCTGCTGCTGCTGGTGGGGCCCACACTTGGAGAAGAACTGGTCTGTGGTCAAGCTGGAAGGAAAAGGAAAGTTCCAGGGGGTAGCGGTGGTTCGACAGGGGTGAGGCTAGACACCGTGCACGTTAATGTACACCTGTGGTGTCTACTGGCTGAGCCTGCCGTGTTCCAGGCTGTGCGAGGTGCTGGGGACGCAGGCACAGGGGGCAGTCGCAGGCCTGGTTTTTGCCTTCAGGAGCTTCCGGGGTAGCGGAAAGGCAGGTGGTAGCAAACAGGCACAGGAAGTGAGTCAGTCGGTCCAAATAAATTGGGAAGACCCCTGCGAAGGGAGCCAGCTGCGCTCTGATGCTGAACAAAAATGGTCTGGAAAGATCTCTGGGAGGTGGCGGTGACATTGGGGCTGAGACAGGCCGTGAGACACTGGGGGCCCTGAGATGGTGAGGTCAACGATTTAGCCGCGATAGAGACCCTTGTGAAGGCCCTGACGGGGCCGGGGATGGGGGCAAGTTCCGGAACCAAAGGAAGGCCGGTGGCTGGAGGCCAGTTAGCAAGAGAGAAAGAGTCTGGGTCTCATCCCAAGTGCCAACGGCTCTGGTGACTATTTACAGTTGTGTTGTGAGAAGGAAGGGGTGTGAGGGGAAGGGCAGATGCCGTGAGAGCAGCAGGAAGGCAGTGGCTGGCATGGGGTAGAAGTGGGGCTGCGGCTGGGGTCAGGGCCGCTGTGTGCCCGTGGGCTCTAGGGGGCCCCACTTGCATGGATCGCTTGTTCTGCCGGAGGTGGAGGGACCTGAATGGCTCCCGGGGCATTATGGAGGCAGCTTGTACAGGATCTGATGGTGGATCACATGTGAGGCTCAGCAAAGAGGGAGGTGCCGAGAATGACTTGTGGGCTCCTGGCCTGAGCAAGGGACATGAGACAAGGAAGAGCAGGAGGGGAGCGAGGGGGGCCGCTCCCTCTGGGGGAGGGGACCGAACGCAAGAGTTACTTTCCAGGAGGCTGCGGAATGACCACGGCTACTGTTACTCTGCACACATCGTAACTGGACCTTTGCTGGTACACAAAAGAGATGATGCTGGGGTTTCAGAAACATTCTTCTTCGAGAGTGGCCCTGTATATCACAACTTGAAGGCTCCCTGGGTGCCCTGAATTAGAAAACAAATAAGGCCATTTAATGCTAAACATAATGTTGTCTTTCTCTCATAATTCAAAGAGCACTTCAGAATCTCAGAGACCTTTAGTGTTGCTGGGTAACAAACCACACCACGATTTACTGGCGAAAACAGCCGTTTTATTATGCTCGTGGATTTTGTGGGTTAGGAATTAAGACGGGGCATAGCAGGCTCACTCGCCTCTGTTCCATGATGTCTGGGCTCAGCTGGAAAGACCTGTCAGCTGGGGGGGACTTGACAGATGAGGGCTGGAGTCGCCTGGAGATGTCTTCACTCCCACGTCTGGCAGGTGATGCTGGCTGTCAGCGTCAGGGCCTACATGTGGCCTCTCCACGGGGCGTGGGCCCTTCTTCACCCCAGGGTGCTTAGAGGGCCCCTGACACTCTGACTCGGTGGCTCAGGGCCCCAAAGGTGAGTCATCGTTGCAAAGATCTTGAATCTCTAAATGACACGGGACAGGTAGCCGAATCCATGTTTGGCTTCACAGTTGCTAGAACAGAGAGGGACTGCGGTGCTTAGCAGGCTGCCTCGGGGATCATCTGATCATCATCTGCCTCGGGGAAGAAGAGTCGGGTAAGAGGGAAGAGCTGGGTGTTTTGCATTAAACCAGACGACCAGGATAGTTGTACTTCGGCTGCGAGCCAGTCACGGGTAAACAAGTATTTTTCCATTCTCTCCCACTGGCTCAGCCCTGAGAGGTGAGCAACATGTGGAGTTCATGCTCCCTGGGTCATGGAAGGAGGTTTACGAGCCAGGACGTACAAGACATACAAGGTCTGGGTTATGGAAACAGTGCACGGACGTGGACTTCCCAAGACCTCTGCTCTTAGGTCCGTTCCGATGGGCTTTGTGCACCAGCTGGCAATGCACGGGGCTGCGAATTTGTAAGTGATTCTTGATTTGGGTTTTGGGACCCTCTGAAGATTGTAGCACACCAGTCCAAGTTAGATGCTCCAGCGCTAAGATCCTGGATGGAAGGTGGCAGATTCCAAAAAGGGGAGTAAAGGCATCCCAGGAAGTGTGCAACGTGATTCACTGGGGAGAGCAGAATACCTACTACTACTTTTTTTTTCTTTTTGCACCGAGCATGGAGCTCCTAACCTGAGATCCAGACTTGAACTGAGATCAAGAGTCGGATGCTCAACCGACCGAGCCACCTAGGCTCCCTTGAAAACCTACCTCTGTCTCTGAGAAATTTTTTAATACGTGTTTTTGTGCACCTCTTATAGACTACTAAATATAATAATAGTGAGTTTACAAAATTTGTGAATCACTAGTTAAGTATGCAGATGTGTTTGTGCTCAAAAAGTTGCTTTTTTCATTGATGGGGCATTTATCCCTTACAGCTGATAGTATTGAAACTTTATTATGTGTACAAAAGACCTGGAGAAACTCGATTTTTCTCTGCTCAGTGCAGGAGTGCTTAGAATTTGGGGAATTGATTCACACTATCTAAGTTCACTGGAGACTGATACCAAAATGCCAAATTTGTAATTTTCCGATAGTTTGAAAACTAAACTTCTCATTTATACATATTGGGCTTTTTTCTTGGACAAAGTAATTTCTCTGAGGCTATGAAATGCCAGACAGAAGGCTTGATGAACCTTCAACTAGAAAGAAAATTTGGGGCTCCTCAAGGCTATTTGCTAGAAGCCAATGCAGCATAGTAGCGGGTTATTTGTGGGATAGAATGATGGCTAATGGCGTGTGCTCGGGTGGCCAGACCACCCGTGTTCAGCTCTCCGCGATGTCCCAGCCGCAGTGCGACCTTGGGCTAAGGAAGGAACCTCTCTGGGCCTCTTGCTCCATCTGCAAAATGCAGACACTCGTAGTTCCTACTCACTCTGAGCACAATCCCTGGAAAATGCTTAGATCAGGGCCTGGCACAGGCCATGAACCCAATCACTGCTGGTGTTTCTTCTCTATTCTAGGCATGGTTCTTTCTTTTCTTTTTTTTTTTTTTTTTAAAGATTTTATTTATTTATTTGACAGAGAGAAATCACAAGTAGATGGAGAGGCAGGCAGAGAGAGAGAGAGAGGGAAGCAGGCTCCCTGCTGAGCAGAGAGCCCAATGCGGGACTCGATCCCAGGACCCTGAGATCATGACCTGAGCCGAAGGCAGCGGCTTAACCCACTGAGCCACCCAGGCGCCCGGCATGGTTCCTTCTGAAGAATTTCCCTTTCGTCTAGAATCAGCAACTCTGGAGGCACAGTCTTATCACTTAACATCCTCCTGTCAATATGCCTCAGCTTTGTTTGGTGCCTTGGTTACCTCAGGCTTTGAATCCCATAGGGTACCCGGGTTCTTTCTGTATCCCCCGAACCTACCATGATGCCTGGCTCTGAAACACAGCCCTTGACAGTGGATGGTACATGGACCTCAGGGCAGGTCTTTGATTGCAGTTCATTTGGTCCAAATTGTTAGCTTTTGGCCAAAGGCATGAGCAGACCGAGAAGGGAAAGTCTAGATCCCAGTTGCCAACTCAAAAGCTTCACAGTCTAGCCGGTGGTTCTGGTGTGTGATGAGAGTGCTGGTGGGGGGAGGTGAGCGCGGCGCTGACCTAGAGTGTTAGTGTGCCCCGATAAAGACATCCAGATTTCGATTTCACAACTTATGTGCGGACCAAGCAAGATCTCTGAGCAGATTTAGGGTCTAAGTTTTGAGCTCTGGTATAGATGAAAATGGGACTGGATAAAAATGTACAAATATATGTGTTATTGCCTCTCCTGCAGTATGATGAAAGGGCTAGCTAGAACAGTGTCCTTTCTCTTTGTGTGAAACCTCTCTCTCCGGGCCCATTGTGGAAATGATTAGAAAGCCCTTCTCATTTCATAAAATGAGTACAATCATTTACACAATCAGTATGTCAAGCGCATTGTCGAGAGTAAGTCCAAGCGTCAGTGCTGTTACATAACAAATAGGGGCTCACAGTTCCTGCTAAACGTTTCTCTCGCTGGTAAGTTTTGGGGTGAAAGTTTCCTGATGCCAGCACTTTCTCCCATCAGTAATGCTTCTGTGGATGGGATGTAATGGTGAGTCACTCCCAGGAAAACTCCAGCATTTGTCTAATCTGGCCACTGTCTTTGAGACATGGAGCTGCGTTTTCTGAGTTTTGCTGGAGCTCAGGGGTTCTTCTTACCAGTCTGTCTTCCTAGCTGCTCACAGGTGCTTGCCCGCAGGAGATGAGATGTATCTTGTGACCCACTCACTGTGGTTGGGGCTCACTCGCCTTTCTGTCACCCCAGCAATTACAAGCGACTGTGGCGGCAATGAGGATTTGTTCACCAACGACAAAGGGCCTGTCTGGTCAGCTCTTCCGGCAGCTGTCACCTCCTGCAATGTTGAGCATATTTTGATTTTGCCCATCTGGTCCTATGCATCTCTCGTTATGGGACCTCTAAGGAGGATGTGTGTGTGGCCCTTGGACGTATTTTCTCTCCTGTTTGGATAGTGCCATCTTGATTACCCTGGAATTTAGTTGAGAACCAGTCAGACACCTTAACGTCCCTGCCTCTGTCCCCAGCCTGTCTTTTCTCCCTCTTTCCATCAGCCAGCCAGAACGGGCTTGTTGGAGAGTGAAAACATGGGTTAAATAATATTGGGCAGGAGCACCTGGGTGGCTCAGTTGGTTAAGCGTCTACCTTTGGCTCAGGTCATGATCCCGGGGTCCTGGGATCAAGTCCCGTGTGGGACTCTCTGCTCAGCGGGAGCCTGCTTCTCCCTCTACCTGATGGCCTCCCCGCTTGTACTCTCTCTCTTTTTGTGTCAAATAAATAAATAAAATCTTTAAAAAAATAATCATACAAAAAATAATCACACTACTGGGTACTGGATTGTTGACCGCTCGCCATATAATGCTAGGAACTGTGCTAAGGGCTTTTTGGGCAGCATTTCCTTCCATCTCACACATCCCCGGGAGGTAGGTTCTATTCTTGTTCCCAATTTATAGACTAAGAAATAGAGGCACAGAGGAGGCTCCAGGGACTTGCCCGATGTCCTATAGCTCTAGGTGGCAGGGTCAGTCCTTGAGCAGGGTCCTTCTGCCTCTAGAACCCACCAGTTTGTACTGGGCCATCCTCAGAGGTGGCTAAAATCCAAAGCAGAGTCAACGAAGTCTAAGCAAAGCCTTGGGACCACGGAGGAAGGGACTACTACTGCGGAGAGATACTGCTCGGAAAGCACTGCTAGGAGGCCTGGGGTGGGCTGGGGGCTAAAAAGTCAGCCATCTTAGGGGCAGAGAAAGCAAGGACGAAGCAGGCTAATACTGAGTAGAGTCTGGGGCCGGGAAAGCCAGTGCTCTGTGGCGGGGGTGCCAGCAAGAGGCATGGGGGTAGGGGAGGGCAGTCAGGAGGGGAGCCATGGGAGGAGCGGGAGTCCTGTCCCAGGATGGCCTTCTCCTCCCATGGAAAATGGCCCCCGTGTGTAGGTGGAGGAGGATGGCTTCAGCACGGCACATGCTCACTGTGGAGGCACAACCTGCGCTTCCACGGAGGGGCGGCGCTGTGGGGAAGGGCTCTCCTGAGGGCTGCGCTGCGCAGGGGGAAGTGCGTGGCCCGCCTGACCCTACAGTGTGGCCCAGAGAACAGAGGAGAAAGGCTTCCTGTGTCAGGCACTTCTGGGAGCTCCAGGGACCCACAGCTACACGCCCCCTGTCCCCCCTTCAGCCGCTTCGTCCCCACGCTCTTGACCTTGTGCTGCCGGAGACCGTCCTGCTACCCAGGCACAGCTGGGAGTGTCTGAGGCCAGACCTCCAGCGACCGGAGGAATGTAGAAAGTCCCCCCAACCTCCCCCCCCCCCCACTCAAGCAGGTTGGAAATAAAGTAGTTTCTCACCCTCGGAATAAGATTTCTCTAGGAACTCTGGTCCTGCTGGGTGACATGGCTGGTCTGCGATGTGGGTCTTCCAGCCCACCCCAGCCTCTGGGAAATTCATCCTTCTGGGGAATTCTTGAAGAATGTCAAAGAGTTAGGTACCCTCTGTGACCCTGCTTCCTTTTCTCGTCCTTTATAAAGAACTTTGATGGAACCGCTCCCCACTCTGTACTCTGGTCAGCCCCTCCCAGTAAGAAACCGTGTTAGTGTTTGTTCCCCATCGCCAGCCCCTTCCCCAGCACTGGCCTGCCCTGGTCTGTTAATGACGCTGCCCACCCACGCCTTCTACTTTCTATGACTCTGTTCCAACAGCCAGATCTCCCATGCCTGGAACCAAACCAGCAGTTTAGGATTTTAATAGGAGCCTCTGATCATTTCACACACAAGTTTGGGCTAGCCAGAGACAAGGAAATAAATGTTCCACGTTTTTAAAAAAAAATCCAGTGTTTTTTTTCCCCCCTACTTCCGAACGTCCCTAGGTTCCCAGGAACTGGTATCTGTGGCCTGGCCTTGGACATTAATGTCTTTTTAAAAGATTTTTATTTATTTATTTGACAGACAGAGATCACATAGTGAGCTCAGGGCCTCATTTCTCAGGGCGTTCTCAGAAAAAAGCGGTCAATCACTCCCATCTCCCTGGTCTCTGGCAGTGCTCCGAGCTCACCTGGCCTGCGACATAGTGTTTCTATCTCTGGTGCACAGCCCCGTTTGGAGTCTTCAAACCCAGCAGATTCCTGCAGCATGCTTCTGCACCACTCCTCCTGGAGGAGGAGGGAGGGGGTCTCTCCAGATCTGCCACTTATGGGGTCTCTGCTAGAAGAGCAGTGGCCCAACTGTGTCTTGGATCATGGTTTAAGGTAACCTGATCTGAAAGTTCACTCCTTGGCTCTGTCTCTGTAGCTGGCTTCCCTGCTCTGATACCTGGCAGCTCTGCCACACTCAGATACCACTGGTCTTTCTGTGACCCTGAGTCCTGAGACTGTCAGTCAGTCCTGACGCTGCCCTGGGAAGGCTCCACCCCTGCTTAGCCTCTGGAGCAATGTCCCTCAGTGGAGCAGACTTCTAAAAGTTCTGATTTTGTGCTCCACTGTTCTACCACTTGCCAGGAGCTGGACCCTCCCCCCGTGGTCGATCTTCCCATGGTTTAGGATTCACTTCTCTGCATGTCCTACCTTCCAGAAAGTGGTTGATTCTCTGTTCCTAGAATTGCTGCTCTTCTTCTCTTTGTTCTCCTGTTGAGTTTGTAGGTTTGGAATGGTTTGATAACTATCTAGCTGATCTCCTGTGACTTGATGTCATTTCAGTCTGCTACTCCTCCGTCATCTTGCTCATACCGTATCTTCTTTATCCATCATCTATTGATGGTCATCTAGGCTCCTCCCATCATTTGGCTGTTGTGGGCACTTCTGCTATAAACACTGGGGTGCACATGTAGGGTGGCTAATATTTATCAGGCATGTACTTTGTGGCTGCAAGAGAGGTGATCCTAGAGGAAGATGAGTCTCAGAGTTGCTTTGTTTGTCCAGCATCACACAGCTCAAAAGTGGTAGAGGAGGGATTCAAGGTTAGGTCACTCTGACTCCACAGTCTGCTCTTGTGGCCCTACGAAGATGTCACTAATGAAAGTGGTGTGTGTGTGTGTGTGTCTCTATCCTGCAGGACACTTGACAGAAACAGTAATAATAGGACCAAAGGCCTCCAAAGGCTATGAAGAGGGTGGCAATAGGTTTTTCCTTGAAGAGCAATGTTACTTGTTATAAGGCTTTATATGGTACTGTGAGAGAATACAGAACACTCTGGGCAAGTCCTTTAACTCTCAGAATCAGCCTTGAGTCCTGTTCTATAGAATGGGGATAACAATACCTACTTGATTAATGTCCCTGGGTTTTCTTAAGAATTAGATAATGTGTAGGACAGCCCTCTGGCAACTTTGTGGAACGTTATACAAATTAGAATCTCTCCATGTTTAATCACAGACATAATGTTTTGTCATTTGCAAAGAAATTACATTCACACACTAAAACATACTACAAGATAATGAATGCTTTGGACAATAAATAATGTTCAGTGCTTTAAATTTATATGTAATTAGTTAAAACCAGCTCTTGTTAGAGTAGACTGTTGTTTGTTTATTTTTTTAATAGGAAAGCCTTTTCTGATTCAGAAATGGAATTGTGTTTTCTTGTTTCTGAACTGCATTATGTACAAGTCTTGAAATGCAGGCAAAGAAACAAGAAAGTGAAGAACACTCATAAAATTATTCACCCAGAGGTAATCACTGTAACCATCTTCATTCACTGAGCTGATCGGAGATGTCCAGATAACTCCACTGGTGAATTTTATCATCAGTATTACGTATAAATTCTGTTTGTAAAATATCCACCTGGAGGCTGAAAAAAAACTTAGGAAAAAAAAAGTTAGGATGATTTTCTATGACTACAGAACCTGTTTTTATAAGCTTTTGATTTTAATTCCTCTCCCCTCACCCACATGTGTATGAGAGAGAGACCCAGTCCCTAAGTTATTGTTATATCCGGAGTTGACGTCTTTGAACATTGTCTCCTTTCATACCACACTCTTTCTTTCTCTCTGACATTTTCTAACACTGTGTTGTGTGTGTCTGCTCTTTGCTGACTGGTGTGATTAATCTAATATTAGTCTACTGTAGTAAAGAGCCCACTGCCCATAATCAAGAGAATGGGATTCTTTTTTTTAAATTAACATATCATGTATTATTTGTTTCAGGGGTACAGGTCTGTGATTCATCAGTCTTACACAATTCACAACGTTCACCATAGCACATGCCCTCCCCAATGTCCGTCACCCAACCACCCCATCCCTCCCACTGGCCCTCCCCTCCAGCAACCCTCAGTTTTTTTCCTGAGATTAAGAGTCTCTTAGGATTTGTCTCCCTCTCTGGTTTCATCGTTTCATTTTTCCCTCCCATCCCCTGTGATCCTCTGTCTTGTTTCTCAGATTTCTCATGTCAATGAGATTATATGATAATTGTCTTTCTCTGACTGACTTATTTCACTTAGTGTAATACCCAAGAGAGTGGGAATCTTCGAGGCTAGGACTTAGCATGGTGCCTGGCACCTAGAAAGCCCCAGTAAATATTTTGTCATTTGTACGAATGAAGGGCTCCACCACTGCCGTTAATAGCCGTGCGACCTTGGGCCAATCAACTACATTCTCTGGATGTCTGAAATGCTTTCCAGTTCTAATATTTTGTAATTTTAGGCTTCCTCACCTGAGATTTCGATTCTCACTCTGTATGGTCGTTTGCGTGATGACATATTTTCACCCTTGCGGCCCCTTGTAGCTGAGAAAAGCTAGCAGCTGCTTCCTCTTCACTCTTTCATCAACAGGAGAGAGCTTTCCAGTTCTTTTCTTGGTTATCTGCCTTTCATCTTAGGCACCTCTGTTTTGTTGAAGAAGTTGGTTAATGAAGGCATTAGAAGAGACAGTGAGCTTAAGGCGGGGGCCCTAACTGAACCCGCACTTCTCACCTCATTGTTTAGCTCTTTGGAACCAAGAGCAGTTCCAACCTACAAGTTTCCTTAAATGGCCTTAGCAGTAAAACATTCCCACCTGCATAAGAAGTATGGTTTCTTCATAAAAACTGTTCAACAAATGCATTAAGCTGAAAGACACTGCTTCTTAATATGCTTGGGAGGCTCCACAGAACAGCTGTGAACTGTATTAGCGTTCAGGATGTGAGAGGGGGTGGTGCTCTGAAGACCTGCTCTGGTTTTCACCACACACTCCTCATAATGTCTCTGCAGTGGCCCGATGTCTGTTACTGATTCACTGGCAACAAAATACAAGCATCTTGGCCAGTTTTCCATTCTGTAGGACGAGAAGATGAGAATCCTTTTCCATGTTCTGTTTCTCCTCTCAAGATGTGTTCCTCGCCAAATGATATCAAATAGTTGGCCCTCCATCAACTTCCCCAGGCAGAAATCGATCTAAGAGGGCTTCTGCTATTTGGGGAACTCTGCGTACTGTGGTAAGATCTCCAAAATCCCCTGGTAATCCGCTGCTGGAATGTGCCCACAGGTTAGCGCACCTTCCCACTTGTCCTTCATTTTCTGGACTTAATTTCCACATCCGTACTCAATACACATTTGTCAAAGGTTTTGTTTAGGAAATGTAAATGTTCCAAGGGATTTTGAAGAGAACTCTTGCTTGTGCCTATTTTTAAAACATATAGACTTAATCCAACACCCTATTCTTTTGCAAAGGACTTCACTTTTATGTCTATACACTAGCAAGACGTGAGTTGCCTCAAAAATTAACGCATTATTGGTTGATTAGATTCTGCTATTTTCCCTCTTAACTGAATTTACCTTGTTGCCTGGTATATATATTTTTAAATCCATAAATATGCCCTTCTTTATTGTTTCCCATGCAACAGAATTTTTTAAAGTTTTGTTTATTTAAGCAATCACCCCACCTAACGTGGGACTTGAACTCAAAACCCCAGGATCAAGAGTCACATGCTCTACTGACTGAGCCGGCTAGGTGCCCCACAATGGAATATTTTATTTGCCTGCTTATGTGTTTTCTGCTTTATTGAGGTATATTTGACATGTAATATGGTAATGTAATATACTAGACACATATCATTTGCAACATTTTGACATATTTACACCCATGCAACAGTTACCGCAATGGAGATAATGAACATCCCATCACCCCCACAAGCTTCCTTGGGCCCTTTATAATCCTTAATCCCCACCCCTTTCAATCTTTCCTCCCTCCTTGGGCAACAACCGATCTGCTTTTGGTTGCTGTACCTTAACTTGCGTTTCCTAGAATTTTTTATAATGGATTAATACAGTACGTACTCTCATTTTTCCACTAGCTTCTTTTACTAAGCGCAGTTACTTTGATTCATCCACGCTGTGGCATAAAGCCATAGTTCATTCCTTCTAGCTGCTGAGTACTGTTCCATTACATGGGCATACCGTGGCTTTTTCATTCACCTGTTGGTAGAAATTTGGGCTGTTTCCCATTTTTGGCTATCATGCATAAAACTGTTGTGAACACATATGTGCAGGACATATGCTTTCAGTTCTCTAGGGTAAATTCCCAAGAATCTGGATCATGTAGTAGATCTGTGTTTGACTTTCTAAAAAGTCATCAAATTGTTTTCTGATGTTGTACCATTTGGTGTTCCTACCAGCAGTGTGTGAATGTTCCAGTTTCTCTACATTCTCAACCCTGGATATCATCAGCCCTTTTAATTTTAGCCAATTTAATAACTATATAATTTTAATTTGCAGTTCCCTAATTATTAATGATGTTGAGCATTATTTCATTTGCTTATTTGCTATCTGTATATCTTCCTTGGTGAAATATCTGTTCAAATCCTTTCCCTACTTTTTAAATGGATTGTTTGCTTTCATGTTAGTGAGTTTTGAGAGTTTATTTGTATATTCTAGATAGAAAATTTTATCTAATATATGCTTTAGAAATATTTTCTTCCACTCTGAGGCTTATCTTTTCATTCTCCTAACAGTGTGTTTAGAGCAGAAGTTATTAATTTTGATGGAAGACAATTTATCAGGGTGTTAGATCTAAGAAATGTGTGTCCAACCCCAGGTCATAAGGAATTTCTCCTATGTTTCCTTCAGATAGTTTATGAGTTTACATTTAGGTTTTTTTTTTTTTTTAAGATTTTATTTATTTATTTGACAGACAAAGATCACAAGTAGGCAGAGAGGCAGGCGGGGGGCGGGAAGCAGGCTCCCTGCTGAGCAGAGAGCCCGATGTGTTGGGGGGCTTGATCCTTGGACCTTGAGATCATGACCTGAGCCGAAGGCAGAGATTTAACCCACTGAGCCACCCAGGTGCCCTGGTTTTGTTTTGTTTTTGTTTTTTTTGATTTAACATTTAGTTTTGTGATCCATCTTGATTTAATTTTTGTTCAGGCTGCAAGGTATGGCTCAAAGTTCATTTTATTTGCATGCGGTTGTCTAATTGTTACAATGCTCTTTGTTGACAAGGCTATCCTTTCATCAGTGAATTGCCTTTTTATCATTTTTTAAAATTCTGTATGTTGTCCATATATATATTTTTGCACCAATACAATGTCTTGATTACTGTAGCTTTAAGATAAATCTTAAAACCAGGTAATGTTAGTTCTCCAACTTTATTCTTCTTGCATGCTTATACTTTTGCTTATGAGAATTTTGTCTTAGGTCTTAGTTCTAGGTCAAGAGTGTTAATTGTAATGAAAAATAATTTCATTTTGTTTACCAAGGCTTGTAGCTATTCAGAGAGTCAACAAGAGCATGAACAATGGAATCATATCTGGTTCCGAATCCCAGTTCTACCATTACTAGCTATGTGACTCTGGTCAAGTTGCTTATCATCTCAAATTCTCGGGTTCCTCTAATGTCAAATGGGGATGATAATATGTACCTTACAGCGGTGTCTCAAGGATCGAATTAGAAAACATATCATCTCTGATATAATTTTTATTTAATATGCATTATTTTACTTTAAAAAATTAGTATAATGAAAATATCCAATATTTAGTTACCTAAGGCAGATACAATCAAACATCTTTGGCATTCTCATTTCTCTTACTTTACCTTCATTTTAAATGATTTTTGAGTGATTCTTGTTAAGTTTTAAGAATTAGATGTGGTTTTGAGGTTTGGACTTACAATTTGAACATGTTTAGAGATAGCAAAATGTACCAGTGTTTTTCATACACCCATGTTACGTTCAAATGGATGGGCTAAAATACCCACAGAGTGATGACTGAATAAAGCTGTTTGATGCTGGATGTATGTAGGGGCAGAGACTTGCTGTCACCTTTGAGGCATAAAACATTCCAGCTGAGGACTATCCAGCTCCACAGGGTAGTGAATGCATGGACGATGAATAATGACTGAATTTTTCTCTTATGGTAACTTGGGGTAGACATTGATCCATCTCCACTGTTTGTAGGTGAGGGCATAACTTGAGTTTTCATTGAAAGTTGAATTAAACAATATATTAAAAACTCTACACATCATAAGGAAAAGACAAACTGAATGGAAGTGAGGAAAGGATAGGTAGAGGTGATTCGTAGTTGAAGAAGACAAAACTTTTAACAAACACATGAGAAGAGCCTTAATTTCACTTGTAGGTAGTGAAATGCAGATCAGAGCAACAGTGAAATGTCGTGTGAGGCACGTCATATTGGGCAAAAGTAGTAAGATTGATAACATCAACTATTGGGAGGAATGTTGGGGAGAGAACACATTTATGGCTGGGGAGTATAAATTGTGAAACTATTTTTGAAAGCTATTTGAAAAGACCTAATAAAGTTGAGCATGCGTATACACCGAGATCTAGCACTGCCTTTTCTTGGTACCTGCCCCCAGATATGCACTGCAACACCACTCGTAATAATGAAGAATTGAAAACAGTCTAATGTGTCTCCTCTCTCCTCTGTCTCTGTATCTCTGCCTCCCCCCACCACACACACACACACACACACACACACCCCTCAAGTTATTTTCCAAACTATTGCAAGTCACAGTACTCACGGCACTTTACTCCTAAAACTTTTTTTTTTTTTTTTTAAACAGAGTTCTGAAGCGAATATAGAAATGTCAACTTGTTTGATTTTGCTGGTGGGAACATACAGATCTGTTATTTTCTGTACCATCTCTGTATCCGTGAGATGGTAAAACCTGAAAGTAAACACGAAAATTCTAAGAACCATGACATTTGTTTCTCTGCTTTCTTTTCCTCTTTATAAATGTCTCGTAATTCCTCACTGGAAGACCAAGCATCTTTCCCATTCTGTGTCTTGCTGGATTTAAATCTATCACACGTCTTCGGCTCTTTTCTTCACATGATTTGAAATATCTCCACGTAACTATTTTGCCTTCAGAGCTGTTTTGACACTGCCCTTAGTGATTTCTGTTCACTCCTGCCCTTAGTGATCTCTGTTCACTATCGTATTAAGCTCGTTGGGCCTAACGAGCTTGCTTCTTTGCCCTTTGTGGCAGTTGGAACTGACATGGGAAATTCACGCCCGTGTTGCATGATGGCAAGGCTTTGCGACGGGTGTTTTCTTAACGTTGCTTCATCTGCCTGTCTTGGTATGTAAGAGTTTTATATGCAGGGAGGGATATTTGTTTTAGTGTATGATAGATACTTAAATGAAGATTAGGTCATGCACTTCTAGCCGAGAATTTCAAAGCACGTAATAAACAATTCTTAATCTTTAGAACAGAGGCTTGGGGTGCCCCCTACACCGTATTTTTGGCTGCCAGAATGGCCTCTCTGCCGATGTCAAGCACACTTTATGTGTACACACTTCAAGTTCCCTATTTTCTTTCATCTGCCTCTTTGGTAAACAGACGACAGAAACTTCCTCTGCCTGATCTCTCCATGACATACTGCAAATTTAGCTCAGACGCCAGCTGGCTGTGTGTGTCTCTGGCTATTCATAGAAAGGAAGGGTTTACCTTCCTTCCTTCTGGAGAAACCTCTGACTTTTCATGGGTCGGAATCTATTTTCAAAGGGCTACTTGGAATCAGAGCTGCTGGGTAATGGGAAAAGGTCTCTTTCTTGATACTTGAATAATCTTTTAAAAAATACACTGATGAGTCATTTCTCGAGTGTTTGACCATACTGTGCTTGTTTTTGAAGGATTTTTCTCCTCTTGCATTCACGGGTGTTGTAAAGACCACCATGACCATCCCTCCGCCGTCAGTGATCGTGGACCGTCCACGGGAGCACTGGGCAGCTGTGAACACAAACAGAGCAGAGCTCTTAGCTCAGCCACTGTGTCTGTCTGAATGCTACTCTGCTCCTGGCCTGGTCCTCGATTCTAATTTTGATCCAGAAACAATCCCTAAGTCAGCCTGTAAGATACAGGCTGACCTGGAAGTCTGGCCTTGGGTTTCCAAAGCTTCCAGATAAGCTGGAGCCAGTGGGTTTCTAGGGAGTCCTGGACAAGATGTGCTTATTTCCTAATTCAGAAGCAATTTTTTTTCTTTGTCATTTTAGATTTCCTGCCCAGGGTGGGTTTCAGGAAAGTATTCATGAAGACATTGGTCTCGTTGCTTTTGGTAATTTTCTTAAATCATTTAACTTCAAAAATATCACTAATTGCCACTTTCCTGTTATTACTTTGATTCAGGTGCCCTATATTTGGAAACTAGGAACTGAACTGTAAGTTTCTTTAGGGTGTGGGCAGGATGTTTTACATTTTGTATTCCTGACACCCACCGTAATGCCTAGGGTAGAATAACTTCTCGATAAAGGTCCACGTCTAGAACATATGGCTGAGTAAGTGGCTCTTATCCCAAGGTCACGGTCCTTATTTTTTCTTTTCCTGGCCTTCTTGTTTATGCTTCTTGTTTTCATCTTAGACCCAAGTCTTAGGTGACTGCCAGCATCAGGGGTCTGCACTGCTTTCTGACACTCTCCCTATACTCTTCTTCCTCAAATTTTGTTCATTTAAAAAGAATTTTTTTTTTCTTTTTGGGCTTTGTCTTTCGTATCTTAAATGATTTTATTCTTTAATTTTTTTTAAAGGTTTTATTTATTTGATAGAGAACACAGCAGGCGGTGGGGGGGGGGAGCAGGCTTCCCACGGAGCAGAGAACTCGATGTGGGGCTCGATCCCTGGACCCTGAGATCATGACCTGAGCCGAAGGCAGAGGCTTTAACCCACTGAGCCACCCAGGCATCCCCCCTTAAATGATTTTAAATGTTATTCATATCTCTGATTCTTCTGTTATGTCAGGTTCTCTCTGGGTGTTGCGCCTGCTGACTCTTGCTTCTGGCTAACTCGCTTCCACGTGAGTCTTGCGGCTCAGGCTTGTGAGCCCGTCTTCACTGGGGGCTTAGCTGTGGGCGTCCTAAGTTGCTTGTATCGAAGACACGTCTCTTCAGACAGGTTTTGTTTCTTCTTGACACCCTGCGGATGTCCTTGGCCCAGAACCAACTTTATGCCTATTTTTCAGCTTGAAAGTTCCTGGACTGTGCAGGTATTACGAATTCGAAACCCCAAACCACATGAGGACAGATTCGGGGAATGCAGATGCTCAGTGGAGACACTATTATTCCCTCGTCAGGCATCTAGGCCAAGGCACTGCCCTTCCGTCTACCTGTGAGAGTGTCTGGCTTTTTTTTCCAACATGAATTCATTTCAAGAATCTTTCTTCAAGACCACGTCAAGGATTTGTCTGCATGTGAGGGTGTCAGCTCTAGTTCTTCACCTCATCTATCCCGAGGTGCTGGGCAAATGATACAATCTCTCCCGAGCTTTTCGATCTAAAAAAATCATTATCTTTCAAATGATGATAATAAGACTTAACAGCAAGTGTCTGAGAGATGTGTCTGCTCTTATAGGGATGTTACAAGATTCAAGTAGTAGAACAGATAAAAGACATTTTGGGGAAAAAAAATTAAAGCACTCCATAATTAGGTTTTGTTTCTTCTTCTAGATACCATTAGCCTAGAACACATTTTTGCTAGTATTATTACTAGTATACTCTTTTCCCCAGACTCTTTGCCTTCCCTTTTCTACCATTACATCTCCTTGTCCATTTGCCTAGCTTGTGGTCAAGTGGAGTGGACTCATACTTAGGCAGAGGACGAATGGCAACCTCCCGGCTGATTTGACCTGCCTGACCGAGGGCGGTGATTACTGTGGCTCTGTTATTTACCTCTCTGCTCATGGCCCTGTCTATCACACAGGTTCCTCCTTAGATTGCTGGTGTTTGTAACCCTTCATCATTAGTTACTGTTATTTTAGTTAAGTGCATTGCTTTTTTCGTTGAGGTCTTGGTAGCACGTGAAATTATTCATATAGCTCTGATACTTTGGAGAACCAAAGAACTGCTGCCTGAATACAGATCTTTTTTGTAGCTACCTGTCTGTGGCATGTCACTGTTGGTATAGTTGTTCTGGAAGCCTCAGGAAACCTTTAAATGCATGTCAACAGGGCACCTGGGTGGCTCACTTGGTTGAGCAACTGCCTTCGGTTCAGGTCATGGTCCCAGAGTCCCAGGATCGAGTCCCACATCAGGCTCCCAGCTCCACGGGGAGTCTGCTTCTCCCTCTGACCTTCCCCCTTCTCATTCTCTCTCTCACTGTCCCTCTCTGAAATAATTAAATAAAAATCTTTAAAAAAAAAAAAAGCATGTCAACAGGAACGCTGGTAATCACAATCAAGAGTTTTTACTATGTGATCTCACATGACACACACCCATTTTATGTTATAAAGTCTTCAGTTTGAACAAGCCGTGTCATAAAAGGGGCCACAGAATCAGCAAAGCCAGTCTTATAATGACAGACCAGCCAGTTTTAGGTATTGAGGTTTTCTTGGCTTTTTATTTGAGGCCAAGCTTTCAAGCAGAGCATTGACTTTGCTTCAGGTCAGATGAAGTCATAATTTGGACTGGGTTAGTCCTTGTTTAAATCACTTAGGTAAGGTTTAATTTGTTGAACCAAACCCTGGAACCAGTTCAGTTGACAGAAGAACATATAATTATATAACTTTTGTCACAAGACTCAAGAGAAATGTTTCATAGATACAGTGGGGATTTAGAGAGAATCTGAGGGTAAGACAGCAAGTGCTGTAGAGAGAGCAAAACGGAAAACACTTGTGAACGTCTCGTGTCCGTTCTTCATACAGTTCTTTGTGCCAGTTAATACATTTGAAATGTTTTCCAAGTTTTCAAATACTGAATCTCTATTTTCACGGAGAGTGTGACATAACGATAAGAAGATTACTGTGGTTGTATATCTTTCAGAATCTTCTATGGCATACCTTTACTTTATATGGAATCGCTACACGACTGCCTTCTTTCTACTTACTGTAATAATCGCTGCAGCACACACAGACGGTGTGAATTTCAATCTAATTCAGACTTCCCTTTTTTATCCACTTACGAGTAAGTCCAACCCTTCGTGAAACCTACTTGCCAGGCCTCCTAACAGATAGACTGATTTGAAGATATCTCCTGTCTGCCATCTGTTTTAGATGTTAATGAGTCACAAAATGCCCAAAAGCAGTAGTCTGAAAGAGACTGAGAAAGCGCTGAGGGCTGGAACTGTCGGAAAACAGAATGGCGTCCTTGGGCAAATCCAAGGGTGGTTGGGTAGGTTGTGTAATCAAGCGATAACAGGACCGATGATTAATATCAACAGCAACTTCACTGATCTTGAAACTAAAATGCATGCTGGTTTTAGGCAAAACCTCAAGGACGTAGCCTACAAATTTTGGTTACTGTGTGGAATGGTCAGGGAAGTTTGTAGAAGAAGCAGTGCACATGGACCTGTTCAGTTTGGCTGATCTACGCTGAGCATCTAGTTTTCTGCTCGTGTGGGGACAGAGAGGAGGAAGACCAGTTCTTTCCCCTGTGGGGTTCTTCGTCTTGGAGGTTAGATGTCGTACGACTCTCTATGCTCGTGGCAAAAGAGCTTTGCCTAGAGCTCTCGGTGTGCTTGGGCCAAGCTTCGTGCCTGCCTAGGGCTTTATTTACTGACTTTATCTTGAATTCTCTCATCAGAGATTCCAGTTTACAGATGGAGAAGCAATATTTTTCCCCCTGCATTTTATCGTGTTAACAACACAATATGTTAAATGCTTTGCCAAGGACTGAGACTGAAGACTGATAGGAAAAAGTCCAATCTTGGCTCTGCTATATACCTATGGGGTCTGGAGGAAATTTCATAATTCATCTGAGCCACAGTTTTCTCATCTGTAAAACAAAGAAGCTCTCAGCTTCAATGTCAGTGTTCTCAGAAAGGTCTTGTTCTTCTCGTCTAAGGAATCTTGCTCCCATCTCTCTAGTCACTGGATTCCATTACCCTGTTTTAGTTTTGGGATAGCCTTTATCACCATCTGAGATGATGTCACGTGCCTTTGGTTTCCAAGAATACTGGCAGTCTCCCCACTTAAAGGTAAATTTCATGAGAGCAAGGACTGAACTCCAAATCTGGTTTGTGGCACCTGATAGGCATTCATTAAGTATCACATGAATGGGTAGTGAGCTAGGCAACAGTTCATAGAGATAGAAAGAAGAAGGTGACTGTACTTAATGTTTGATTTCCTTGTGAAGAATTCTGCTGTGTTCCATTAGAAAGAAATCAAATCATTGCATGCTTTGAACACTGCTGTTAAGGTAGGTAGAAGGGTTTGAGTTTTTGTTTCTGTGTTTTTGTTTTGTTTTTACCATAAGGAAGGTCTGAAAATAAATTGAATTTCTTATCCATTGTGTGATAGGCTGTCCCTGACCTGAGCAAGGCTCCAACAAAAGGAGCAGGGAGACAAACACAACACACAGACACAGGGCAGGATCTTGTGTACCTGTGACTTTGGGAGATGCAGAGAGACATGTGTACCCAGAGCTCACCTGAGTAGGTTTGGGCCTTCACTCTCTCCTAAAAGCACTAACCTCAGAGCGAGTGACAGTGACGTGTTTTACTCTGCCTGCGGAAGGCACCGCCAGCCTCCACTGACTTGCTTATCTTTGATGCTGTTTCAGGATTCTGAGAAGCGAACCCCACTTCACGTGGCTGCATTCCTGGGAGATGCAGAGATCATCGAACTCCTCATTCTGTCAGGTAAATACCAGATGTTCTTAAAAGTCAGGTGCAGATGCAAAGTTCAATGACTAGAAATTCAATCACTAGATCAACTACTTCAGCGAACCCAAACACATTTCTTTATTGTGCTCCTGGAAGTGGATTTGACCAGTGATTTTATCAGTAGACAAAAAAAAAAAAAAAAAAAAAATGCAAGAGGTTGTTCTCAATGAAAAATGACGTCTTCAGTAAAACATTTATGTTGCCTTGAAAGTCTGATTTCTGACTAATCAGGCCCTGTATTGTAGATGAATTCAGTCGGTGTGAATATCTTTGCATTTTTTTCATTGTTAAAAAAAATAAACAAAACTCATTCCTTAAAGCCTACACAAACGCCAAATGTATGTGTGTATTTATATACATTTAAATTGGCAAATTGTGGCAAAACAATACTATGTTTTGTCTATGGACACATGACTATGACTATGTAATAAAACATGGAAGGAAAGGAAACATCTCAATTTCCAGATAGTGGTTACCTCTGAGGGGTGGTTGAGTGAGAGATATTTTCAGGGAAGGGTAAAAAAGAGACCACAACTCTGTAAAATACTGTCTTTAAAAAAAGATTGGAAGCAGATATGGCAAACGTGGTTTTATGATATTATTCTCTTTATTTTCTTAAATATCTCATTGGATTTAGGAATGTCAGTGCTTTCATTTTTGGAAACCTTTGTGCTTAGTACATCTCACCAAACTGGTTTCCAAAACCAATATGTGCTTTCTCCCTTGAGTATTTGCAAGACAAATCCCCGGAATGGATCTGAGCGCACACATGTGTCTCAGTGTGGATTGCAGACTGGCTGGCTTTCCCCCTCCTCCTTTTCTTCGTTTAGGGCGATTAAAATCTGGAGGAAATACTTCTGCCCACAGACTATGCAAGAGGCCTATACTCAGGTTTTGCCTTTGTTTGCGGTAGTTAAGGGAAACTGTAGAATTCCAAAGTAAACTATGCAAAGGTAGGAGCTAATTAATGTGTGTATTCAAACAGATATGGGGAACACTGTGGAAAAAAAAAAAAAAAAAAAAAAAAAACAAGACCCGAGAATTGTGCTGTGATACACCAGGATGATTCACGTGGCTCTTACTTTTGTCGTGTTCATGTTCTGGAGGTGGATTTTCCCAGGAAACAAGTGTTCTGCACCATACAACGCGTGTGCCCTGTGCTCCTGATGGTTGCATGGAGCCCAGCTTAGATTTTATGTGGCATTCCTGTGCTTTCGAGAGTAGGCCTTCCTTCTGACAATTTTTAAAATGTTCCAGGGCTGTGATCCAAGCAAACATGTATTGTTTGGTACAGACACAGACTGTGGCCAAGAGCCAGTACACCCCTGGCTGGTGGCCCCGGCAGTGGAAATTTGGTCCGTGGAAGATTGTAGGCAGAATCAGTGGGGGTGTAAAATAAAGAATTTTGTGGGATGACACTGGAGTGGTCCCAACCATCCAAATGTACTAAGAGAAATCTCAGACTCTCAGAGGAATGCTTAGTTCATGAACGTGCAAATTCAAAATTTTGTCTTGGACTCCCAACTTTGTTTTTTGGATTGTTTGTTTTTCCACTTCTGAAGGAAGATGTTAGTTCTGCAGCATGAAGTTGACCCATCTGTTTTCTTCAGACATCTGTGGGCTGCTGACTTTTGAGAAACGTGGCTTCACATCACCATCATGTGAGAGGGAGTCCAGCAGCCTCTCTTACGTGGGGCTCACCCAGTAGAGCCTGGAGAGATTGTTCTGTAGATCTCGACTGGCACACCTGTGTGGTCTTAGAATCACTGAGCTGTCAGCCTCTCTAGTATAATTTGGATGGCGCATGCTACGGAATTTCTCCTCCTCCTCATATCAAATTAGGGAGGCTTAGGATATGGGAGAGCATTGGGGGAAGTGCTTTAGAAATTTTACTCAACTCTGGAAGCTTAGACAAACTCTTGGAATTCACATGGCTTTCATTTCCCTGAAAGGTCCTTAATTCAATTTGTATATTAAATTCCTAAAGAAATATCATCACAGGAGCAGGATGATTTCATTGCTGAGCTTACATCTGGCGGCTGATGCTTCAGGGAATCCAACCAAATTTTTTTCCAATTTAATAATGAAGGAGGTGCTAATGATTCCCATGTTGGACAAATAATTTAGCCTTGCCAGAATAGGCCATTACAGCTGTGTACTCCATTGTTGTATTAACTAATGGAGCGTGGTGTAACCCAAGCCCACTCAATTCCTACCGACCTTATCTCCTAGTAGCCAGGAAGATAGAACCCCGAAAATCTCTGAGTAGAAAGGGTGGAATTCAAGCTTTGAAACTTTCCTCTTCTTACAACCACCAGTTCAGATCCTGGCTTTATTTCCAGCCTCTGCCTCTGACTTCTGTTTGGGAACTAGCCGAGTTGGGATTAAGGTCAAGAGAAGGTTAAGAGTTTGCTAAATTGTTTGCTGGAGAAACATGAATGAGACCAGGCAAACCCATCAGTGGCTAAGAATTAAGAGGCTAGGGTCCAGCTCCAGGAAGCTGAACACAAGGGACGATGAGCCCGATAATAGGACCCTATAGAGAAACTTGGGGTACACAAGGGTTCAAGTCCTGGGCTGAAGGAAGAAAACTACAAGTACCCATCTTCTAACATGCCAAGTGTTTGTGAGGTGTAACTACTCATTAAAAATGATATTCATTAGGGGTGCCTGGGTGGCTCAGTGGGTTAAAGCCTCTGCCTTCGGCTCAGGTCATGATCCCATGGTCCTGGGATCGAGCCCCGCATCGGGCTCTCTGCTCAGCGGGGAGCCTGCTTCCCCCCTCTCTCTCTCTGCCTGCCTCTCCGCCAACTTGTGATCTCTCTCTCTCTCTGTCAAATAAATAAATAAAATCTTTTAAAAAAAATGATATTCATTAGAACATCGGCCACAAAAACAAGTGGTATTCCTGTAAAATTATTTCCTGTGATTTTGTCAAAAGGTGACAACTGTTCTCAATGCAAATTGTTTTCAGAGTAGGCGGCAGGTCATTCTTTTGATTTTTTAATTCATAATAAACATTCATCCTTTTGTGGTTGGATTTTTTTTTTGAGGTGTTTCTGATGAAAGAGGGGTGATTAAACCAAGTAGTGCTGGTTTTAGCGTCCTCAGTGTGGTGTGATTATAAAGTAATGAGACGTTTTCTGGAGGGTGTGTCAGCTAGCTCTAAAGGCAAGTCCGAAGGGAGTTTGAAAAATGTTTTAAGCAATTGCCACAAACACTGAATTATCATACACTCTTCCAAGGTCATTGCTTTGAAGGACAGGGCTCCTGGGCTGTACTGGTCTGTTTGTTTCAAAGCAAAATCAATAGCTAGCTGATTTCATTCTATTATATTCGTATTTCATTTATGATCTTTCTTTTGTATTTATTTCTACAATTAAAAGTCAAATTTTGGATAACTCAGCCTTAAGAATCAGTCCTTCTCTCTGGCCTGTAAGGTTTTTCAATCCCTTAGTCTACCTTTTTCCTTTGTTTTACTTCTTCCTAAATGACAAGGCTAAGAGAACAGAAACATTGCCTCTGGGAAAGAGACTTAGTTTCCTTTACTCTTGATCTCTATAAAAAAAATGAAGCGGTAATAGGGGTACGATGTAAGCATACTTCGTCTGTAATTAGTGTAGATGCTGACAACTTGGAGTTGGATCTTTGTTTCTGGAGAATCAGTTATAGCCTAGCTCTTTTTTTTTTTTTTTTTTTTTAATGTTCAAGCTTCAAAATGTTCTTGGGTAAAAAGGGTTTGCCTTAAATCATTAGACATGCAGACTCTGTGTCCTTCAGTGCACAGTGGCGCCTGACAGGCAGGTAAATAACATGAAGCTTCCTCTAGAAAAATCAGTTATAAATATTCAACTCGAAACCTTCCGACGTCTCCCTCTGACATGTAAACAGGACTCTTGGACGTGTTGGGCGGAAGAGGATGAGGAAGCCTGTGGCAGGGGGTGACACTGATGAAATAGGCCTTCGTCCCTGGTCAGATAACTCTGCTTTTGCCATAATAATTTTGCTGTTCCGGGAGCGGAGATTTTCCTGGCAGCTGGCTGGCTAACCTTCTGGAGGTGGATGCGTGGAGGGCGGAGACCGAAGGAAGCCACCTCCTAGATTTCTAATTATTTTTCCATTCCTCAAGTGACTTTAATGCTGCACAGAAACAGTGCTGGTGTGGGTTGTTTGTGACACGCCTGATTTGTGTTGCTTTGTGATACTTAGCGAGCTCGGGGTCATTTTTCCCCTTGAAAGAATTTGAATTATTAAACGCCACTTTGGATCTACTTAAAACTGGAAGTTTTCAGAATATATAAATAATAACAGGAACAACAATACCATGTAAATGTATAAATTATAAGAAAAAACAATAGAATAGAATATATCATATGTTGTATAATATATAATAACAATATAATGGCAAAATAGAAGAAATAGACCAAGAATATGAACAAGCAATTCTCAGAGAATGAGTTGCAAATGGCCAGTAAACAAACATCTTAGAAAATCCCCAATCCCGCTATTAAACTGAAAAAAATTAGAAATGGGATGCTATTTTCTCCCTATCAGATTTGCAGTGTTTTAAATGATAATACCAAGTGTTGATGAGGATGTGGGAAACGAAGCAGTCTCATACAGTAGCTCCCTTTGGAGGGCCGAGACTAAGGATTAGGACCTAAAGCGTGCATGACCCGTGATGGAAGTCCGTTTCTAACGGTCCGTCCTAGAAAATGCTTGATGTTTGGATGAGGAATCACATTATGGAGGGTCACAGCAGCACTGTTTGTATAAAGAAATATCGGAAACAAATGAAATACCCATTAATGTGGAGAGTATCTAAAAAATATAATGTGTTTGTGTGTCAGAATACACGTGGTAATTAAAAAGAATGGACTCATACTGTGTCAACAGAGATGTCGGTTTTCTTAAATTATTGCATAATGTTTTAAACACACAAAAAGAATATTGTACTGACCACTCAGCTTCATTCTCTCAATTTTCCATGGTACACAGATTGGCATGTAAAGGGATTAAAGAAACTGGAAGCTTATGCACCGGGCTCAGATCAGTGGTTTTTTTCCCAGTAAGTGGGAAGAGTCCAGCACTGAGGATGATACTAAAGAGGAATTTACCCAAATATGTGAATTCATTAAAAAAACCCCAAACAGTGCATTCATGCATTATTCATATGATCAAAACATGAAGTAAAACAGGAATGTTGATTTTCTTTTTTTTTTTTTTAGGTTTTATTTTTTATTGTAATTTATTTTTATTTTTTTGCTTTTCTTTATTTTTTAAATTTCTTTTCAGTGTTCCAAGATTCATTGTTTAGGCACCACACTCAGTGCTCCATGCAATCCTTAATACCACCACCAGGCTCACCCCCCGCCCCTCAAAAACCCTCAGTTTGTCTCTCGGAGTCCACAGTCCCTCATGGTTCGTCTCCCCTGCCGACTTCCCCCACCCCTCTCCTCTCCATCTCCCAATGCCCTCCATGTTATTTCTTATGCTTCAAAGGAAGTGAAACCTTATGATAATTGACTCTCTCTGCTTGACGTATTTCACTCAGGACTGTTGCCTTTCATCAGGGCAGGCAGGTTTTCATAGCTGCTGTTCAAACTGGCTCAATGGAAGAGACACTAAGGAATTTCTCTTTTAACCAAGAAGCGTCCTTCAATGAGCAACTGTTAACTTAGGTCTGCCCTGGCCTTAGAACTAAGTTGGCACATTGTGCCATTGGCTGATGCCCCAGTTTCTATCCCTGAGTCCCTGACTCTGCTCTGTTAATAGCGAGCAAGCGTTAGGTAGCACTTACCATGGGCCAGGAAGTGATCTTGGGGCTTTCGTGGTTCATCCTTCTCGACCGTTCAGTGTTTCTACAGAGTGGGCCCATTGCATACAGGCTACTTCAGTACTTGCTTTTTTCCCATAACAGTAGTTTGTGAACATCTCTCCACATTATAAGGAATTCTTTTAAATCACCACAGCTACCTCATATGGCTATATAAGGATTTATTTAACCAACTCTTCTTTGTCTATCCTCAAAGTTCCCAGCATTTTACTTTCACAACTAACCTTTTATAACACATTCATGAGGATTCATCTTAACATTAACCCATAGTCACTTCCTTTAGAAACATGTTACAGAGCATTCTAGCGCCCCCACACGAAGACAGAAATGGGTTGTGTGTATAAGGGAGAGAAGGAGAGAGGAAGGGAGGGAGGATCGGGGGCAGGAGGAGGTAGAGGGAGACTAAAGGTAAGATGTCAACACACAGTGGACAGAGCAGGTGGGCGCGGGTCTGGGCAGGTACCACACACAGGCACTGTGCCCTTTGTTCGTTTCCTCGTGGTCTTCCTGGTGAGGAGCTACTGGGTTGTGATACTTAGATTCAAAACGAGGTGATAAGATGACATTTGGAGAGGCGGTGAAAGATTCCATCAGATTCTAGAGCTCTCTCACCTTTGGATAGTCATGGACTTCGTGGTCCACCTTTTCTGGGTGTGCGGATTTGCCTCTGTTCTGTAGCTGGGGGTCTACCTGTGGGGTCAGCTACAGTGATTGCGGAGGGAAGAGAGCACGAGAAGGAACAATGAGACCAGGAAGGAACACATTGTTAACCTGAAAATTTCTTTTCGAACTGGACTGTGCAACCAAGGTTATCTAGAATCCATCAGCAGTTGTGGTTCCTAATCCTTTACTCTCCTGGGGTGAGCCTTAGGAACGTCCTGGAAGAGGCTATGACTGGGCTACTTTATGCAGGGAGACGTCGTTTTATTTTTACCAAGGAAAAGGGCCACTAACTGAGAATAAAAAATAGTATAAGAAAAAGCATCTCAATCCTCCCCATTTTTATGAAGAAACATTAACACTTCAAATGTGCTAGCTTTTTTAAGAATGTTTGATAGTAAATATTTCAAACACAGAAAATATGGAGAACGATATAATACCTGGGTACACCAAGCTTTAAGATATCTTAACATTTTTTCCATGTTTGTATCTTTTTTTTTTTTTTTAGATTTTATTTATTTATTTGAGAGAGTCAGAGAGAGAGAGAGAGAGAGAGTATGAGAAGGGTCAGGGTCTCCCACTGAATGGAGAGCCTGACGCAGGGCTCGATCCTGGTACTCCGGGATCATGACCTGAGTTGAAGGCAGAAACTTAACCAACTGAGCCAGCGAGGTGCCCCTCATACCTTTTTCCTAAATAAAATATTGAAGACACAGTTGAGCCCACTTGACAGAATTCCTTCAGCCTTTCTCCCATCACCCCTCCCTAGAAACAACCACTATCCACAATGGGTATCTGTTTCTTTAGCCACATTTATCATTTGTATTTCATGCCTGTGTATCCACAAACCACGTATAGAATTGTTTTTGTAAATTTAAAAACTTTATATAACTGGCATTATGCCATAGGTAATACTTTGCAACCTCATTTGTTCATTCATGTTGTGTTTTTGAAGTGCCTCTGTGTCTGTATAGATAAAACTTCAGTCCCCCCATTTCCATGACGGGGGCATTCCATTGTACGAATATACCACAACGTATTTATCCATTTTCCTTTCAACCAACACTTAAGATTCCAGTTTCTTGCTATTATGAACATGCTGCAGTGAACATTCTTATAGAGTTTGTCTAGGGTAAGCTTTGTGCAGTGGCAGTATCGTAGCCAATGAGGTTTATCCGAGGCGCAATTATTGCTAATAGAGTTTATCCAGGGTATACAACTGGGGCGTGCTGGGTAGTAGGGCACATGTCTTGTCAATTTTCCTAGGTGGAACCAAACTGCTTCCCGAAGGCGGTTGTACCAGTCCATGCTCCCACCGCCTGTAGGACGTCTTAGTGTTTCTCCATACCCTTGCTAACTCTCGGCATTGCCCTACTTTATAATTTTCACCAATTTTATGGGTGTGAAATGGTATGTTAATGTTGCTTTCCTATGCCTCTCCTTCTTGAATTTTGAGAAGTCTATTTTTCTAGGCATCTTGCCATTTGGGGTTCTTCTTGCATTAGCTTTTGAAGTTTATGCACATGCAATGCAAAATTTACTCTCTCAAAGACTATGAATAATAAAATGTGTATTTCTGTTTCATATTATTATAACCAGTGCTTGACGCTAAAAGGAGAAAGGTGGGAAAGAAGGAAATGAAATCAAGAGGGAATATATACACAGTATATTTGAAAATAGATATGCGAAAATGGAGGAAGAGAGAGAGACGGACAGAGGGAGAGAGGAATGAGTGTAAGGAGTGGAGAGAAAGATGGGGACAGTGAAAGGGAAGCTTCGTCCGTGTTTGGTTGAATGGCTGGTGATGGAGTGAAGCGCAGTGCCCAGGAGCTTGGGCATTGAAGTCAGACTGCCTGGGTTCAAGTCTGCCCCTTCCTAGCTGGCTGCCTGGAGACTGTTAATTCTCATGGCCTTTGTTCCTTCATCTACAAAATTGGCATTGTAATAGCATCTCCCTATTGAATGGACTACACATGTGTTAGTAAGTACAGAGTAAGAGCTCAGATTATGTCAGCAACTTTGAACAAGGCTCCTAGCTGTCGCTGAGCTGTAATAATAGAATTGTAACTCTTTATTTTTTTTTTTAATTTTTTAAAGATTTTTCTGTATTCACAAGTAGGCAGAAAGGCAGGCAGAGAGAGAGGAGGAAGCAGGCTCGCCATTGTGAAGAGAGCCCAATGCGGGGCTCAATGTGGGGCTTGATCCCAGGACCCTGAGATCATGACCTGAGCTGAAGGCAGAGGCCCAACCCACTGAGCCACTCAGGCACCCCGCTCTTTAGAACTAAAGGGAGCTCCTCAGCCAATGAGTCTCCAAGTCTGGCCTCTACTGCATAGCATTTGGATCTGCACTGTCAAACATGTCACAAACCGGCTATGGCTCCTGAGTATGTGCTGTGTGGCCAGGTTTGGTGCGTATGTGCTGTAAGGATGAAACACACATTGGATTTTGATTACACATTTTTCTTGAATTTTTTGAATTTTTGAATACACATTTTTCATCTGCATACAAAAAAAGAATGTAAATTCCCTCAGTAATTTTTTAAAAAAGATTTTATTTATTTATTTGACAGAGATCACAAGTAGGCTGAGAGAGGAGGGGAAGCAGGCTCCCTGCTGAGCAGAGAGCCTGATGCGGGGCTCGATCCCAGGACCCTGGGATCATGATCTGAGCTGAAGGCAGACGCTTTAACCCACTGAGCCACCCAGGCGCCCCGCCCTCAATAACTTTTAAACTCGATTGCATGATGTTTTGGATATATTGAGTTAAGTAAAATATATGATTAAAATTAATTTTACTTGTTTTCTTTTCCCCTTTTTAATGCATCCCTGGCTTCCATCACATTCCCACCGGACAGCGCTGACTCTGAGGCTCTGAGTCTGAGCTGACTCGGTACCTGTAGCAGGTGTCGTATTTGTTCCTTCCACCACATCGTGTTCCTTCCTCTAAACGTGCTGAAGGAAGGAATGACTAGAGTGGGGAGGAGGACATCGTGTGGATGGGCAAGTGGCAGCTCAGACCCAGAGTGTGCTGTGGTTCAGATGTTGTCCCTCTCAGATGACTGGTTCAACTTTGTGACAGGAAGTTCCTTAAAAATGGACAGGGCGAGCGAAGGGAAGCTTGAGGCAGGCTTCCCCGGGGAGGAGACTTGCACCCAGCCCTTTAGGGTGTCTACTCCGGAGCAGTTAACCCGGGACTTCCTGCTCCAGGGGAGGGAGATACCTACTACTGCCTTTGATTCCTAGCATCCCCACGCTGATCTCATTTGAGCCTGCTGAGGTAAGGGCTTGCGCCTCCTAGGTAAACTGCCTGGATGGAGTTAGTAGAAGTAGGATTTGAAGCTTGATAAACTAAACAACAATTTTTCAGTGGCTTTCAACCCTGACAGCATATTAAAATAACCTTGGGGGGCGCCTGGGTGGCTCAGTGGGTTAAGCCGCTGCCTTCGGCTCGGGTCATGATCTCAGGGTCCTGGGATCGAGTCCCGCATCGGGCTCTCTGCTTGGCAGGGGCCTGCTTCCTTCCCTTCCCCTCTCTCTGCCTGCCTCTCTGCCTACTGTGATCTCTCTCTGTCAAATAAATAAATAAAATCTTAAAAAAAAAAAAAATAACCTTGGGTCTTGAGGAGCTTTTAAAAACTATTTGTGCCTGGCCCCATCTCAAACCAATGAAATCAGAATGGCGGGGGTAGGGGGAGACATTTTTTCTTTGTTTTAGGGAATATTATGTTCTTGTTTTCTAGAATCAATATTGTTGATGGTGTTTGTTCTTCAGTTAAACAGAAAAATATTGTAAGGTCTATGATTTGGTATTTATTTTTTAGCTGGTGGCTTAAACTGAATTTTGAGCTCACTTTTTTTTTTTTTTTTTTTAAATTTTGAGACAGTGAGTGGGGGTAGGGGCAGAGGAAGAGGGAGAGAGAGAATATTAAGCAGACTCCATACCCAGGTGGAGCCCAACGCAGGGCTTGATCTCAAGACCCTGAGATCAGGACCTGGTGGAAACCCATAGTCTGATACTTAACCGACTGGGCCACCCAGGTGCCCCTCTAGCTCACTTTGACCCTTGAAAGTCTCCTGTTGCCTTTTTCTTTCACTTTTAAAAAATAAGTTTCTACTTTTCAGCTCTCAGCTGTCCTTGGGCTCACAGAGTTGAATCAGTCCTGCTTCCACTGGACTCCTTTTGTTGGCCCTTGTTCCATAGGCATCCTGTGTGCACGTTCCCTCCCCCGCCTTACTTTCTGGTTCCTTTGGTTCATCCCTCCAGTCTTCTTTCCCAGAGCGCCTTTCCTTGTTGGCCTGAGGCTAACATAGGTTCCTCTTGTTACATCTACAAAGATATCACACATACTTATCTTATCCTTCCCTTTTATTTCACAAAATTTTCCATCTGAGCAAAAGACTGATCAAAACCCCAAACCTGGGGGAACTGGGTGGTTCAGTGGGTTAAGTGTCTGCCTTCAGCTCAGGTCATGATCTCAGGGTCCTGGGATCGAGTCCTGCTTCAAGCTCCTTGCTCAGTGGGGCGTCTGTTTCTCTCTCTCTCCCCCCACACTCATGCTCACATGTGCACTGTCTTTCTCAAATAAATAAAATCTTAAAAACAAAACAAAATGAAACAAAACCCTGAACCCCCCAAAAGGAAGCTGATGTTGGGTGTTTCTGTGGTTCAGTTGGAGATGTGGTGGGCTTGCACTCATGGGGAACTGAGAGTCTATCTCGGAAGGAAGGCGTTCTCTGCTCTTGGAATCCATTCACATGGAGCTTTTGTCCCCCGATTGGTGACGTGGGTTCCAGAAAGTTGAGTGTGAGGGCACATCCCTGAGTGTGAGTTGGTTCTGACCCATGTGAACCTGTCTGCCCCCACCCCCGCTCCGAGTGGAAGAAGCTCTGAGCAACTTGCATAGGCTTCATGTTACGTCTGTCCAAAGCTCCATGGAAGCCAGCTGCTTGCTTGCTTCCAAGATATCTGGCTTGTGCCAGGGAAATCATCAAGATTCTTGGAAAGAACAGATTTCTATGAATCCTCTTAGCCCAGATCAAGTCTCATCAAACTCAACTTTATAAGATTGGTTTAAAATCCAGCTGACCTCTAGTACACCTTTGTTGGAACGCAGCTCGTCTTGGACAGCTTGCCAAGAAGGCCATTGTGTGCCCTGTGAGATTAAGTCTACTTAGTGACTAAAAATAATGTATGTGACTATGTATTTTATGGATAAAATTTGTATATAATCATATATCTTGTATGTATGTATGCATATATATTTACATTACACACATACCTGCAAAGTTCTTCATTCTTCAGGATCTACATGACCCTACTCCTGGAGAATCTCTGCCTTTTTACCACTATGTCTCCTATCCAATGAGATATTGCACTTCTCGTCTAGTCTTTTCCCAATTCTTGTGCCATTTTCAGCTCCTGATTTCAATTTTTCTACTGTAAGTGGGTCTGTCCTTCTGTCTGGTGGCTAGAAAGTACATGACTGATACAAAAGAAAAGAAAATGAAATAGGGTGGTTGTACAAGGCAGATGAGAGCACACGATATCCCATGAGTAGAATTTCCCCTGAATTATGCCTCTGACTTGTGCTTTTGCTTCCAGGAGCTCGTGTCAATGCCAAGGACAACATGTGGCTGACCCCACTGCACCGGGCTGTTGCCTCCAGAAGTGAAGTGAGTGATTATCTTATTTAATCTAGTACCTCTAAGAGTAGGCACTTACCAGGCCAGGGGAAGGAGGGAGGCAGGGGGACAAACATGCTAGAGGACAAGGGACATGGAAACGAATGAATGACGGGTTCAGCTGGCTGTATTCGGAACAAGGGGTGTAGTGGAGGTAAGTCTGATGGCAGAGGCTGGGTCACATGGCAGAGGACTGGGGGTCCTCTGAGCGCTGGGGTGTGGTCACAGGGTAAGTATGAACCTGACAGCATTTGGGACCTCAGGAGAGTGAGGCAGAAGAGAGGCCCCTGGGTGGATGGTGGGGCCGTTCACTGAGAAGGCCGAGGCGGGGCAGCAGGGAGAGGAAGCTCGTCAGTCCCCTGTGAACATCCCGAGTTCCGCAAACGTGTCACCAGAATGGAAGCTCTGTTAGGGCAGGGACCTGTGTTTTGTTCCCTGGTGTATCCCAAGCCTGGTCCATGGTAGGTGCTCAAGCAAGAATTTATTTTGAATTTTGGAAATGCTGGTGAAGATGGTTTTAGATGATCATGATTCCTACAGTCTGGTCTAGCACTTAGGAACTGAGAGGAGGGTTGTTGACGCTACAGCGGACGGATCAGCTGGTTCAGGGAAAGTAAAAGTGATGAAAGAGAAAACCAGTGTGGGTGAGGGGTGGCGGGGAATGCTGGTGACTGTGAGCCCTGAAGCCTGGTCAGAGGGGTCGCTCACCATCCCGGGAGACCAGAGGCTCTTACCCAAGAGGCACTTGTCATTGGATGACTAGTCTTTGTGGTGGATTTGACCAGATGACTCCTCTGCTACTGGAGAAGGTGCTGGTCTCCAGGTCTGTCTGGCAGCAAGTGCGGTTGCCGAGGGTGCCTGCTAATGTCACAGGGGTTGGTGCCTGTCACCAGTGTCAGCTTTTCTTCTTTGGCAACTGTCTGGAAATTTTACAAAATACTTGGTATCTGACACTTTTCTCAGTGCTCATAATCTTCCTTGCTGTGCTGTGTGATTTGAGCAGTTTTTATAAGTTGTGGTTTGTGTTGGGACGCCTGGGTGGCTCAGTCAGTTGGACATCTGCCTTCGGCTCAGGTTGTGATCCTGGGGCCTGGGATTGAGCCCCGCGTTGGGCTCCCTACTCAGCAGGGAGCCTGCTTATCTGTCTTCCCCTTCCTCTACGTGTGCTCTCTCTCTCTCTAGCTCTCATGTTCTCTCAAATGAACAAATAAAATCTTTTAAAAAAAGAAAAAAGAAAGAAAAAAAGAGAAGGTGTGGGTTGTGTTCTCTTTTCTGAGGGCCCCAGGGAATGAGGAAGGTAAACGATCCTAAGTTGCCAGGCTGAAACTCTGGGGAATCCAGAACCTTCTTATGGTCATTTCTGTTTTACCTGGGAAAGCAGGGACAGTGGCTGCTTGCGTTGGTTTGACCAGCTTCATGAGACCAGTTCCTGGTCTTTTAAGACCATGTGATCTTCAGCAAATTTCTTTTTAAGGATCTTCTGAAAAATATGGGTTTGTTTCCTCTTTTAACAAGAACCAGGTCTTTTAAATTAAAAAAAAAAAAAAAATTCACTAAGCACTTCCTATATTCCAGGCCTTGTGCTTAGGAGGCACGTAGTCTAGTGGGACAGAAAGACAGAAGACTAGATGAGTTCAGAACTATGGGATCTTTCCCAAGTGCTCTCTCCCTTTGCTAGGTCCGCTACTTGCTTCAGTCCCCAAAACATCCATGGCAGCAACCATCCGCTTGCCTTCTTTATGTGTCTTTAGGGTGAGTTCAGTCAACCCAGTGACGGATCAGTCTAGCGGAGAAAGGCGTTTGTTGCTTCTCTAAGGAACCAGCTCCCTCTGCAGGTTTGCTGGGGGAAAAAAATCCCTTTCAGGTGTCTCTTGGCGGGGAAGGAATTAAACACAGACCCTGAGTTATAAATAATCAGGGTCATATATAAACTTGTGAAAGAGGATGTCTTCCTATTAATATCTACTACAACAAGTTGAAAAGTTTCTTATGAACATTGGGTCTTTGTAACCATCACTGGAACTGACTGTGAGCACATTGCTGTGCCTGGCGGTTCTAAATTCAGATTTCTTGCTTCCTTGAATCGGATACTACTGCCTATACATTGTGCCTCCCCTACGTCACAGCTGAGGCAAGAGAAATGGGCTTGCTGGGGAAACAGCAGAGAAGGTTTGGGCCGGTGTTGTGACAGCTGGCTGCCGAAGGCTGTGCGCTCAGGTGAGAGCTGGCACGTCGGCCCATTGCTTGGATTGGCAAACACCGGTATTACTTATATGAATATGAATTAAAAACCCTTTCTTCATTGAAAGGCTTATAAACTCTGTACTGTCCTCAAAGTCCTTCGCTTCTAAATTGTAGGTAATTGATGGTTCCAGGTTCAATCAGGGGACCAGAAGCACCGAGGGAGATCCAAGAGAAGATATTTATTATAGTAATTAGACCTTCCATGATTGTGTGAGCTGCTGCAGAAGTTTGTGTCATGCTGTCCCCCTGGTTCTGTGTGATCGTGAAGTCCCAGCAGGCAGGGTCTGCTGCTGGGGGAGGATAAAAACGGCTGCGGGCTTCACCTTAGAGCTTGCAGGCACGTGGCCCAAGGGTGGAAGAAATGGAGGGAGATACCGTAAGGCCTGAAGATGCACCGGAGATGCCTTGTGCCAGCACGTGGCTCCGGCTGGTCGGTGACGACGTAGGCAAACTGCCCCAGCCCAGATGCCCAGCACAGCGATCAGCCTGTGCTTTCGTCCTGCCTTCCAGAATGCATGAAGAGTGCTCTTGTGTTCAACAGGACCGGGGCAGAGATCCCGAGCAACGTAGTTCCAACATAGGCTAAGTTGGAACTATATAAAACTACCCCTGAAATTGTTATTCTATTCTAATTAAAAAGACCTTCTCGATAGTAAGTTCCTTGAAATGAGTGCCGCCCCTACTGCTTGTCATTGTGTTTCTAGGATCTTGGCTGCTTGGTAAACAATTGTTTTGTTTATAGTGGGTTTTTAAAAAATTTTTTGAAAAGGATTTCATTTATTTGAGAGAGAGAGAGCACAAGCAGGGGGCGCTGCAGAGGAAGAGGGAGAAGCAGGCTCCCTGCCGAGCAAGGGGCCCGATGTGGGGCTTGATCCCAGGACCCTGGGGTCATGACCTGAGCCGAAGGCAGATGCTGAACCTGCTGAGCCACCCAGGTGCCCCTAAACAACTGTTTTCTGAGTGATTCATTAAAGACTGTCGTTCTAATAACATAAGCTAGGTTAACTTGATTCTCTGTACAACCGCTAACGTAGAACTAGTCTGCACCACAGAGAAGGCCGGTGGCAGTCATCTTGCACGTATGCAAGGTAAGCCGATCTGAAGCTTGTTTCTGAAGTGTAGCCCTGGGAGCCATTTAAGCCACTGGAACCTGCACCAGCAGGGTGAGTGTCAAAATTGTATCCAGCACAGGTACCCGTGGAAGTCAGAGCTATCAGTATAAGTCAAGAGTTCTGAGCTTTCTTTCCATCTAGGCAAATTTTATGGTCCAATTTCTATGTCTGGAAAAATCATGTTCATTGCTAAATTTATTTCCTGAGCTTGTAATAGCAATGGGCATATCAGATCATCTTACTGATTAAACATCCACCCATGCCTGACAGAAAAGCGCTACACAGACCGGAAGGCAGAACAAGGCAGGGCCATACCCACTGAAAATGATCCAAGGTGGATTGGGTTCTGGAGATAAACCTTCAGGCCTTTTCCTGGTACTGGCCAGGCTGTGCCGTGTGCTTCCTTCCGACCCAGTCCCAATCCTCCCGATCCGGAACCCACCCCTGCCCAGGAGTGTCTGGGGTGCCCAGGGAGGACACAGCCAAACGAGTAATGGAGCCAAGCAGCACCGTCCGTTGACTCACCAACCCCCCACCGACGGCGCCCACTGTGAGAAGACATGAAGAGTCTCTTGCCAGAATATTAGGGGAACAAGTTGTGCAGTTCTAGATAACACAGACGAACAAGATTTGGGCCTTACAGGGAGAGTTTTCTGAAGCATTGTGAGTTATTTCATATCATTTCTCCTGTTTAGCTTATTCTTGCTGCTTTTTGGTTTTCTTTCTTGGAAAAGAGCGGCCCTGGGGACAGGAATTAAATCCATGCGAACCTGGCCAGTGTAATACATGTTTGTTGAAGGCCGCTCGAAGCAAGGCACGGTTACATGTGCTCCACGGGCTGGAAAGGGTGCAAAGTGTGTCTTCTAGGACACGGTATTTAGGGCAGACAACCAGGCACACAGCCTGCTGTGGCCTACGTCCAAATGCGGCTGGCCTTTCACACATGCATTTTCTTCTCGAGTGACCGGGGAGGAGCTTCTTTGGTGAACTTTTTCCTTTCCCGTTCTGGAGGCTGTCTTTTGGCTAGCGGAGTTAAAAATGATTGTATCCTGTCTTTAGGCTAGAGCATTGGGGATGTTGTGTCCAAATGTTTGTTGTCACAGTGAGCATTTATTGAGCACTTAGTGTGTGCTCTTTCTGTGCACGCTTCCATTTTAACCTCGCAGCCACTCTTTGAGAGACTGATAGCGCTCTTCATCCTAATTTAGGAATCGTAACCTCAGAGGAGTCCGGGAACGAGCCTCACTTGCCGCAGCCAGTAAGCGGAGGAGGATGTAACTTGAGACTCTGCTCTCTTAACCACCATGCTCGGCGGCTTCCCTCAGCTCCCATGAGCGCCCTGACGGGAACTGTGCCAACCACTAAAATGGGTCTACTTTTTGTCTGTCCAGACAGAAGTCCCAACAAGCACAGAAACAGTTCCCAGAGCCGAGTGGGATAAGCATTTTATCTTACAGTTTAAATTTTAAAACTCATGTCCCCCCCCCCCTTCTCTAAAAAAACATTGTCATTACTGTGAGCTAAATGCCAGTAGACAAGAAGATTAGGAAAATTACATGGGAGACTAGAATGTTACTGCTTTCCCTAAATTATCTTTAGGGTTATAAAAAGGTGATCACATAGAGAACATAGTACCTCGAATGGGAAGAAAGTAAGCATTTTAGGACCTATTAGTTGGACTGTAGCTGAGTGATACTCAGATTTACTGTGGAGTCGAGTCATCTGAGGTGCTTGTCACAAGTACCTGTTCTAGAGCCTCATCTCCGGAGATTTTGATGAAGCTTAGGGTTGGGCCCAGAAATCTGCTTTTTTTAAAAAAAGATTCTGACACAGGTGGTCTATATACCACACTCTGAGAGCTGAGATTGAAGACTGGGAATACTTCAGTGTCTGACTTTCCCGGTGTTGAAAACCAGTACTTCTTCTTCTTCTTCCTTTTTTTTTTTTTTTTTTTTGAGATTTATTTATGTATTTATTTATTTATTTAATCCAACTAATTAACATATAATGTATTACTTGTTTCAGGGGTACAGGTCTGTGAATCATCAGTCGTACACAATTCACAGCACTCCCCGTGGCACATACCCTCCCCAATATCCATCAGCCAGCCACCCTATCCCTCAGACCCCTCTCCCCTTTAGCAACCCTCAGTTTGTTTCCTGAGATTAAGAGTCTCTTAGGGATTGTCTCTCTCTCTGGTTTCACCGTGTTTCATTTTTTTCCTCTGAAAGCCAGCACTTCTTGAATAGTTCCCTCAGAGTTCTTTCATATACCAAAGTGAGTCCCCTTTGTTCTGCTAGTTGCTAGAGTAATTGTACTCTAATAATAATTCTAATAATAAAGGGCGAGTTTAATTTAATAATGAGTACTTTTGGAGGAATTTTCAATTAATTGAATGAATTAATTGGGTACCAATTCATGCAGTTCCTACAGAATACGAAATTGCTCTAATCGATAGAGGATAAAAGACCCAGATGATCTCAGTAATAGAGTAAATGCCTTCAGGACATGAGTGTTGCCTCCAGGACAGCAGCCCATGGTAAATGTCTTGTTAATACTTGCGTATCATTACTTAGAGAGTTTGCTAATGATTATACCAATATATTTATTCTATCCAAATTATTGAGTACATGGTATGTGTAAGGCACCTGCCAGGCTTTGGGGAGAGTACAGAAAATTGTGTAAGACTCAGACCCCAGTCTAAAGCCACTTACAGTTTATAGAATTTGACATCATTTATGCCTGCAAGGACTCTGGATAGTCATAAACAATTACTTTTCCATGAGTAATCTGTGACCACTTAAATACGATGCACATTCGAGAGGGAAAAGACAAATATTAAGGGCCATGGTTTTTAAGACACATGCATCCTGTTTCTTCTCATCTTTTCCACGTGCCACGGGGTCTGTTTCTACTTCTTATTACAGGGTCGGAGTGGCCTTTTGTGAAAAGAGAAGGTCATAAAAAGTGGAGATAAGCTGACTGTAAATGGCGTCCCCAGTTCCCTTCCGTGTGACATCCCATGACAGTTTCTGCCCTGTTATTCCCGTGATTGATACAGTGCAGCCTTCTATCGGGCGGAACCCGAGAAGGTGGGCAGTGCGAATGCTGGATGCTGACTGGGCTGATGCCTCCGTCCGGGAGAAATGCTGGACCCCACATGTGTTTATTCACTAAAAGAGAAACAAAGCTTTGAAGGGCATGACTCACAGTGTCACAGTCGGTTTGTGTGTTCTTCTCAGCCTGTGAACTTTTGTCTTAAGACTAATGTGAGCTTTTGTCTTAAGACTAATGAAAAGAGCAAGCATTGAGAAACTTTTAGATCACTTGGACAGAGTCCTATCATGCCTGCCATATTTAATTAATAATAAAAAATTGAGTTCATAATTTCCCTTTGTCTCTTCTACTAATTACATTTTATTGTATTTTTTAAAAGATTTACTTATTTGTCTGAGAGAGAACGAGCACGAGTGGGAGGGTCAGAGGGAGATGGAGAGAAATTCAAGCAGATTCTGCGTTGAGCTCAGAGCCTAAAGCGGGGCTTGATCTCAAGACCCTAAAATCACGACCTGAGCCAAAACCAAGACGCGGCCGCTTAACTGACTGCACCACCCGGGTGCCCCACTTTTTATTGTATTTTACAAAAGTATTGACTCATGATGGGTTTGAAATAATTTTTTAAAAACTGGTTCTTCGCCGCAGGTAGTTTGAGAAGCATTATTTAAGTATCTTTTCTTGATTCAGAAAGCGTTCAGCTTCCTTTCCCTCATACTTGTTTTCTTTTTACCCTGCAAATTTCTGTCAGAGTAGCCCCTAGACATTAAATTTTTAGCCAGTGTGTGCTCCTGGAAAAGAGAGACTTCTTTTGATTACAAAAATCATGAATTTCCTAAATAGCCATAAAATCTCACTCTCTTGAAATCAAGTTAAAGTGTTTCCAAGATTAAAAGTTGTGAAAGAGGCAATTTTAGAAGAGGAAATGATCTTTTTAAAGCAAAGCTTTGTTTTTCCCGAAGTAATATATTAAATCTCTATTAGTGTGTTAAGCAAGTTTGGCAGGGTGAAACTTCAGAATTAAAAAATTTAAATAAGGAAAGTTAACATTTAAAAATATGTCAGTGTGCCTGGCTGGTACTGTCCATCGACTGAGCTGTGGCCTAGCGGAAAGCACATGAGCCGGGCTCTTACTCAGCGTGGCTGACAGATCACTGCCCTTGCCTGTAACATGGCACTGCCCATCAAATCAAGGGGTCAGAGCCGATGACGCCCGTTACTTCTATATCCCGTAGGTCTCTGAAGTTGATTCCGTGATCATTTTAGACTGCTTATATTTTCATTTAAAAAAAAAAAAAGTTAATTTTTGGAAACTAAGTAAGATACCCTCCTTTGTATAATAAGTATTTCTTGATATAGCCCTTTCTTGTCAAGTAAGATGAAAACGATGCAATTCTCTTCCTAAGCAGATATCGAAGTAAAAATGAGGAATGCTGCAGTTAAAACGTTTTATAAAAGTAGGCAGGTAGAAGTAGTGGTTATTGTCGGCCTCCTTGAGCTATGACACTGAGTGTGGACGGGAGGGACAAAGGTGGTAAAGCTGGCCCTCGCTCTCCACTATTTTTTGGTCACTTCCTGATCAACGAACTTGAACCTTTTCCTTGGCTAACTTTTTAGGTGTGGCTCAGATGTTGGTCGTGGGCACCTTGCCTTCTAAACAGAAATAACTGGCTGGAAACCACGTGCAAAGTCCATTATTCTCCCAGTGATTCTGGAGAATTCCTGGAGACTCACGGGTTGCCTAAGCACCAGCCTGCTCGTGCTGGTCTAACTGATGCATCAGTTTGCCCTTCCCTGGTGGTGAACTGACTCTGTTCTCCCTCAGAGGAACACGTTTGCCCTGGGATGCCCTAGCCCTCTCGCTGCTCTCTCTCTGTCCTCACCCCTTCCTTCCCGTCGAGTTCCAGATGCCGCTCACTCTGTTTTGCCGAGAAATGCAGCTGAGTACCTCCCGCTCCCAAATTCACCGTAGACCCACCATGGCAGAGCAGGAGCCGAACACAGAGGCCTCTGATTCTCTTAAGAAGACTTGCCCTCCTTCAAGACTGTTTGGACTTAAAACAGTCTTTTTCCTTGCTGGAAAAGAGCAAAATTTTATTTTAACCAGATTTGATCATTTGCAGATTGTGGTAATTCAGACAAGGAGCTAAACCCGGGTAGTCTGCAAACTTTTTCCATCGAGGGCCAGATAGTAAGAATTTTAGGTTCTGATGGCCGCATGTAGTATTGTCTGTCACAGATACTCCGCTCTTACGATCCAAACGCAGCCATAGATAACATGTAAACCAGTAAATTGAGCTATGTTCCAATAAAGCTTTTTTTTACAGAAGCAGACCAAAATTTATTTGGGATTAAACTAGCTTTAGAGGTAGCACATATTTAAGAACACAGGTAGCCTCCCTCTCAAACTCTGATATTACTTATCTATATATAATCTGCAACGGGCATGTACATATGTATTTTCTTTGCTTAACTTGTTACTTTGTGTGAAATGCAAATAATCCTTAAATGCTCATTTAAAAGTAGGGCCTTGGGGTGCCCGGGTGGCTCAGTGGGTTAAAACCTCTGCCTTCAGCTCAGGTCATGATCCCAGGGTCCTGGGATCGAGCCCTGCATCAGGCTCTCTGCTCAGCAGGGATCCTGCTTCCTCCTCTCTCTCTCTGCCTGCCTCTCTGCCTACTTGTGATCTCGATCTGTCAAATAAATAAACAAAATCTTAAAAAAAAAAAATAAAACAAAATAAAAGTAGGGCCTCTCCTAGGTAATACCTGATTCACCTAGTCTGAGTTACTCTAAAAGTATTCATATTTTGTTACCTTAGAAGAAAAAGTTTTTCACGAACTCACTGGTCTTATGTCCAAATAGATAAATTTGTGAAATATTCCTGTGTATTTCTGGTTTCATTAGTCTAGTCTGAATTTACGTAATATGTAATGCCAAGCAATCATCTGTATCAGTATAGTAACATAATATACAAGGCAAAGGTATTAAAAATGATAGTATATATTGACATTTGCTGTGAATATGCAGAGAGGATATGATACCACTTTTTTAGCATTGGTTTATGATGCTTATCTCCAGACTTTTTGGCTATATTTTTGCAAAACTTTTTCAGCAGACATCTTCAATGTGCATCTCATTTATTTATGAATTACATGTAGAAACTATTATTATTAGCTAATATTTCAGGTGTATCACAATATACTTGAGTGAGGCTTTTCATTTATCATAGTCTTATATAACCATGTAACTAATAGACTTACTGATGATTTTCCTCTGTTTTGGCCAAGCTCTAGTCAGATCGGATTAAATTTGTCATTATTTTGACCTTGTAATGTATAGAAAGCTTTTACTCAGAGTAGAAGCATCAGCTCTGTGACTCCACGTTATTTACATTGGAGTTTGTATTATCAGGTTCCTTGCATACATCCTGCCCACTTGGGATGCTTTTGGTCTAAGCGTACACATCACAATCTGTAGATAGATCTGTCAGGCCCGTCCCTGCGCATTTCAGGGCACTCAGAGCGAAGGAGCGGGGGGGACAAGTGTCACCCCTTCCGCATGTGGAACCCCCTCTTCATGGAGGGCATCTCAGATCCTGTGAGGCAGGATCCTCTGTGGAGCGGACTGAGGGCACAGGGCCAACCCAGAGTTAAATACCAGCTACAGTGCTTTCCTTTGTTAAGAAAATAAACATAAACGGAGGTTCCAGTCATTTCATCCCATGTCAAAATAGATTGTATGTACGTATCTGCATAAACCTCACAATTTTTGAGACCAAAGTTGGCAAAAGTATCATTTTTTTCTTATTTTAATCTAAACTTTTATATTGTGGCTTTGCTTTTCTCTTGTTTGTTTTTTGTTCACCCAGCTGGCTTTTAGAATGGAGTCTGGCTTGTGTTTCTTTCAGTCTTCCACAGTGTTTTGCGTGTAGTAGCTGAGCATTAACATACAAACACCCATTTCACTCTAAAGGGGGCCCCAGGAATGGTTAGTATCATTAATTTATTTTCTTGCTGAGGATGGGAGCCATATATCCTTTTTTTTTTCCTTTTTGGTAATTTGAACAAATTGCTTGTTTGCCTGGGCCTGATGGGTTTCTTGTTTATAGCATCTAAATGGAGTCTTACTGTGCATTTAAACTGTATTCTCTAATTTGAAGAGCGGAATTTTTTGCACTCTCATTCTACTGTCCACATTAGCTGTTTATCTCAGTATCTTGCTGTGATGGATCCCATAGAATATTCTTTTTCCTTCATTATGTATGTCCCTGATAAAAACTTCAATTTTTTTTTTTAAGATTTTATTTATTTATTTGACAGACAGAGATTACAAGTAGGCAGAGAGGCAGGCAGAGAGAGAAGAGGAAGCAGGCTCCCCGCTGAACAGAAAGCACGATGCAGGGCTCGATCCCAGGACCCTGGAATCATGACCTGAGCTGAAGGCAGAGGCTTTAACCCACTGAGCCATCCAGGCACCCCAAAAACTTCAATTTTAAGAGTTCAAACAATCTACTTGCTGAGCACTTTATGTACCTGCATAATAAAGTGGGTTGGATTGTTCCGGGCTGTGAGGAATAAGGTGGACAGGGGTGAGCTCTCGGTCCATGAAGGGTGCAGGAGTGTGGCCCCTTTCACCGCCTTTCATTGGTTTATTGATGCTGCACTGAGATGTTCATACAGGAATCCCTCTAACTGGTTCTAGGGATGTCTCCAGAAATAAAGAGAAATAACCAACAGTCATTCCCGTCTTGAGAGAAGCTCTGCCATTTTCTTGGTGGAACAGAAGAGTGTCCTCAGTCCTAGATGTACAACAAAGTCCCCTTTACAGAAATCCTGAGGACAGTTAGAATCCCTTGCGTGGCACTAGCCACCTGTATTTTTTTTTAAGTAGGCTCCACGCCCAATGTGGAGCCCAACTGAGGATTGGAACTCGTGACCCCGAGATCAAGACCTGAGCTGTGATCAAGAGTCAGATGCTTAACCAACTGAGCCACCCAGGAGCCCCAGCCATCTGTCATTTTAAGAGCCCCCCAGGTGATTCCATTGCCCGGCCAAGGTTGAGAGTAATAGTTCAAGGGGCAAATAAGCTGATTAGGTCAATAGAAGGAAAACAAAAAATGTAGGTCTCAGTAGAGGTAAAGGGACTCAGCAGTAGAAAAGAAGCTACCCCACTATCCACGGTTGGGAAAAGATGAAACAGTCTCGTAGCTTCCAGCTGAGGTAGGAATAGACCTTCCCTGACTGCCGTTGATCACAGAGGGAGGGTTAAGGTGTTGGCTATGAGAACCAACAATTTATAAACTGATCCAAGAATGACCGAAGGACTTTGAGGCCTTTGGCTTTGGAGGGTGGAGGTTTATTGACAAACATTCCAAGTTTAGAAATTCCTTGGACATCTTTTGATCTGTTAACATTTGCCCTGGTGTGTGCACTTGCACAGGAGCGCTCTCCTTTGGCCTCGGGCTACTCTACACTGTGTTAAGAAACTTACGCTTAGAAGGTTTATTTGGTTTTGAAGACATGCTGGGGCTCTTGGCCTAAAAAAGAAAGATAAAGCGAATCTGTTCTCCTCTGTGCCACTCTTTTGGTTTTTAATCCCATATCGCCTTGCTTTTCTCAGAAGGCCGAGCCGCCCGTGAGGCCACGGAGCCTTCCCTCCCTCCCTGTGATTCTGGAGTCCGGCGAAGCAGCTTCTCTCCAGTAAGTATGGCCTGAGCGTTTGTCGGTGACGCCTGCAAACTCCGCCTGTGTTGCAGGAAGCCGTGCAAGTGCTGATCAAGCACTCGGCCGATGTCAACGCGAGGGACAAGAACTGGCAGACCCCGCTCCACGTGGCGGCGGCCAACAAGGCGGTGAAGTGCGCGGAGGTGATCATTCCCCTGCTGAGCAGCGTCAACGTCTCGGACCGCGGGGGCCGCACGGCTTTGCACCACGCCGCTCTGAACGGCCACGTGGAGGTGAGCGCCCTCCCCGCCGGGCCCAACAAATCCCCCCAGAGCCCCTCTCGGCCCCACGTGGAACCCGGTCGTGCTGCTGAGGCCCTTAGAGGCTGTGAGATGCTCCTGGCTGCACGCCAGACCTGGGGCAGCGACAGCTGGTGTTCAGTGCATGGCCCCGGGGTTGAAGGAGTAGCCGCCAGCTCGGTCCTGTCCTCTGCCACACGAGCCACGGGGTTGTCGGGGACGCTGGCTTCGTCCTGTGTTTGAGCTGCAGGTCACGGACCCGCCTTTCGACGGGATGTGGCCCGGACTCACATTATCTGCACGTCGGTCTTCTTTCAGATGGTCAACTTACTCTTGGCCAAAGGAGCGAACATCAACGCGTTCGACAAGAAGGACCGGCGTGCTCTGCACTGGGCGGCCTATATGGGTGAGCGGTCCCCGAGCGGGCAGGGGACACGGACGGCGGTGACTGCAGAAGCCGGGCTGGCCCTTAGCACGTCGGTTGTCTCCTGGGCCAGCCGCACCTCTTTCCCAGCTCGCAATCCCGCTGAGTTCAGATTCGGTCCGCTTTCCCGGCGGGCATAGAGCCCTCTCTCCGGCTGCCCTCCTGCCCGTGAACCTGGCCTTGTGGGCCTCGCTTCTGCCGGCCGGCTGGGAGAGAGGAAGGAAGGAGTATCATGTCTGTGGTTTGTCTTTTTCACTTCTGTCGGCGCAGATGCCGCTGACAAAGGATAGGCCTCATTGAGTTTACTCTCAGCGTAGACGTGTGAGCAGTGAAGAACTGAGGTCCTTCCTTTGTATTTCTAACCGGAGAATGTCCGGCAATCGGCAAAGCAGGTGAGATTGTGTCAGCCCCAAGTTCTAAACCACCTGGACGCCCGTCCACTGGCGACCGTGTCGGGGCATGATGACGAGCTGCCCAGTGAGACACTGTGCAGTGACTACAGTGATGGTGTCATTAGCATTTGTGAACATCGAAAGATTCTGTGTTAAGTAAGAACAGATCGTAACACAGTGTGGATAATATGATCCTTATTTTTGTAAAAGAAATCTGCAATATCGACAATTTAGAATAAATCATATGCTGAAATGTTAGCTGAATATCTCAAGGGATTGGTGATTATGGATGGTTTTGGTTTCCTTTTAACACCTTTTGCCTTTTCCGAATCCTTTCTAACAAACCTGCAGGCCTTTTATTATCATAAACAACAATAACGTTAATGATGGAGAGAAGAAAGAGAACAGGTTGGGTAGGGATGAAATAAATTATGTGTGGTGGTTGAGTCTGAATGGGTATTTGGGCCTACAAAACCAGAATCTTAAGATTTTGCAAGCATTATCTTTTTTTTTTTTTTTTTTTTTTTTTTAAAGACAATGTGGGCTTTTCAGCTGATGGAGGCAGATTGGATGTTTGCATGGTACCTACGGGACTGGAGCCAGGGGACATTGGCCAGACTGCTGTTTAGGCAGAGCACACACTAGACTAGTGTGTGATGGGACTCAAAGAACCTGGGGTTCAAGTTTGTTCTCGCTGATGTACATTTAAAACATTTACGTAGAATTGCTTTAAAGAAGTCAAGTCCTTATTTTGTGTGTCATCAGGATACAAATAGGAAAAAATAAGTAGGTGACTATCTTTAAGGAATAAAGGACAATACCAGGACAGAAGACAAAAGATAGCACTGGTTAAGCTAAGGATAGCACCACTAGTCATTGAAAATAATTTTTCTATGTATAAGTCTTAGGGGGAAGAATGTCAAGTTTTAATAAAATGAGCCATGACCAAGCATGTTCTCTCTCCGTCTCTCTGTCTGTCTCTGTCTCACACAGACACACCCAACTCCCCCCTCCCCAACCAAGCACAGCTCTGTCTCCATGTCTTTCTTTCTCTCTCTCACACACATACTCATACACCCCTGTGCACATCTTAGACCCTTGGAATCAGTACTTATCCTCTACCCCTCAGTTATCAACCACATTCACAGCAATGCACCAAAGCAGCAAGCAACCTTCAGTCACAATATAGAGGTCAGATCCATTTATCGTACTATATATAGTAAGATGGGGTACAGAGGAAAATATTCCAGAAAATATGCCAACAGCAGTTGAAACTGGGAGGACTTCTGTTTAGCCGGTAATTCACAAGAACACTTTTAAGTTGAACCATATGAAATTGTCATTTTTGTGGTCCAAAAAGAAAAAAAAAGTCAAGCAGTTGCAATTTCATATGATTTAACAATAATATGGTGTTTGTGATTCTGATTACTTGATTTTTTTTCATGAATTTCTCCAAACCAAATTGTCCCTGTTGGACTTTACAGTAAGGAATAGGAGCTGCTTTTAAAAACATTGCTTTCATTTTAACATAATTCTTTTTTTAGGCTATGGTACTAACATATTGGCAGGACCTCGTTATTTAAAATGTCGGTGGTAGTAAACGTTAATGGTTGTGATGTAGGTGGACTAGATCATCAAATTATCCTAACAAGGTTACCGGTGTTTTTTGCTGCTTTGTCCGTGAAGGCCACCTGGACGTCGTGGCCCTGCTCGTCAGCCATGGGGCAGAAGTGACGTGTAAGGATAAGAAGGGTTACACCCCCCTGCACGCCGCCGCCTCCAATGGACAGATCAATGTGGTCAAACATCTCCTGAATCTGGGGGTGGAGGTGAGCTGTGATGAGTGCGTCAACTCATGGTGTATTTGTGGCTTTTCTAATGTTGGGTTGGGTTTTTAAAGATTTTATTTATTTATTTGAAAGAGAACACAAGAGAGAAAGTGCATAAGCAGGGCCACTGGCAGACTCCCCACTGAGCAGGGAGCCTGATGCGGGGCTCGATCCCATGAGCAGCCTTCAGCTCACGACCTGAGCTGAAGGCAGACTCTTAACCCACTGAGCCACCCAAGCGCCCCTGTGGGTTTTCTGTTGTTCTGAGATTAAATCCTGGTTGCATTTTAATTCAAGAGGGTAAAAACCACCTTGTTTTCTAGCATCCTGTCTTTTTGAGTTTCCAGGGGTAACTGATGGAGGGCAATGGGGGCATACAGCACGTAACGAAAAATCAGAAACTTGGGCTTAAAAAACCAGAATCTTAAGATTTTGTGAACATTATCATTTTTTAAGTTTTTTTTTTTTAAGTTTCCGTATCAACACGGAGAAATATTTAAACGTATATATTGCATGTAATACATAGTCCTCATTTTTTGGACACGCTAGGGTTCTTCATCTTACCTTCAGCATTTAGCCTTCTAAATTGTGGTGTATGGGGCCCCTGGGTGACTTAGTTAGTTAAGCGTCTGGCTCTTGATTTTGGCTCAGGTCATGATCTCCGGGTCCTGGGATGGAGCCCCGGGCTGAGGCTCTGTGCTGAGCAGGGAGTCTGCTTAAGATTCTCTTTCTCCCTCTCCCTCTGCCCCTCTGGCCCCAACCACAAATGCAATAAGGAGACTTCAGTGCTTTTACCTGCCCTGTGTTGGACTCATTGCAGATCGACGAAATCAACGTCTATGGGAACACGGCCCTCCACCTGGCCTGCTACAATGGGCAGGATGCAGTGGTGAATGAGCTGACGGACTATGGTGCTAACGTGAACCAGCCCAACCACAGCGGGTTCACCCCTTTGCATTTTGCTGCTGCCTCCACACACGGTGCTTTGTGTCTTGAACTATTAGTGAACAACGGGGCAGATGTTAACATCCAGGTATGACATGCTGTGTCTCTCTCTCTGCCAGATACCTCTGCATTGCGCCTCCTTTTAAGCAAAATCAACTCTTATAAATGGGGTCCTATTTTAGAATCGGAACCTTTAGTACCTTGACCTCCATAGCCGTGTCCTATATTGGCATGCCACAGAGACGGAGCTGTGCTGTTACTGCAGAAGTAGTAGGACCTGCTGGAAGGCCCTGGGAGGTTCTAGCCACATGCTTTGGTAGCTTAGTGAATGTTCTGGAACAAATACAGGCTCCCAGGGATGTTGACATGGCCTAGTTTCTAACACTGAGGTGGATGTTGAGCTGATATGGCAGAGCTGCTGAGAATCAAAGAAAAGCCTAATCCAATAATGTCAGGTCTGTTCCAACTATGGCACGGCCCACCAAGGAGTTTCTCAGATACTTTGCAATAGTAAACTGTAGGTAGTGACTGTAGTAGTGTAACATTGACCTAATAGTGGTCAGCAGGTCCTGATAGTCTTTATGCAACAAACTGACCAAGGACTATCTAGCACCCTCTGTTTGGTTCTGAGGGAGAACTCCAAGATGAGGTATGAGCTCTGCTCTCAAGGAATTGACGGTACGGTAAGGAAATAGTGAACTCAGATTCTCATGCAATGAGAGAGAACGTGATGAGTGGCACAAGAGAGTAACAGAATATTGCAAGCGCTTCCTGCTTGGGGATCAAAAACGAAGCTTGCTTTTGAGGTAAGAGTCAGGAGATTGATACCAGTTGAGATGAGGAGAGAGAGACTCTGAGAGGGCATTCCAGATAGAGAGAACCACACAAACAAAGGGTTTGGGAGTTCCAGATAGGAAACACTCTGGCTCGACTCTAGGCTAGTAGTTAGCTCCGTGTAACAGATAACCGAGAGGAACTTGCGCACGGCCCTCATAATCCAGGCTATCAATTTGAGCGCATTTAGATTGTAATGGGATCTCCGCACGTGCTCAAGGGACTTCGTACTCATCCTCAGCTTCCCTTCTCCCCGGCACACAGGAATCCAGGTCCCAGTGTATTCTACTTCTGCTTTTGAAAAATGATTCTTCCTGAGATTTAATTTTAAGAATACTGGATAAATCCATTTTAAGGATTCCCTATTCACTACTACAATCTTTTTACATTTTTTCTTATAATTTTTAATAGTGGGGAAATAGGAGACAAATTTTCAGAATGATGATTTATTGAGCTTGAAGGGAGCAGAAATTGTGTGAAAAAAAGGAGCCAGGAACAAGCTGAAATGTGACTGGACCAGGGAAGAAGGCTTGCCAGCTGGCTGAGGCATTTGGGCTTTTATAAGCTACAGGACCACTAGTCACTATAGTGGTCATGTGATCCAAACTGAGCATTAGAAATAGTAATCCGGTCACAGAACACCAGAGAAGGAAACAGGAAGGAAAAAAATTATATATATGATGACATAAACATTTTAAATGTTTATGTGGCAAAACAAAACAAACTAAAAATAACAAACCCAAACATATACAAAATTGAAAGAGAAACAATTCAGAGAAATTTTTCTACATTATACATGATGAGCAAAGAGTTCATGTATTTAATATATAAAGAGCTCATAAGAGCCAGTAAGATAAAATCTGATAACCTACTAGAAAATGTGTGTAAAGGCAGGTCGTGAAAGAGAAAACAATATCCATTAAACCTATGAAAATATTCTGTATCATTAGTAATTAGAAAAATACAAACTAATGCATAAGTATATTTACTTTTAAGATTTGCAAATATGAAAAAGGCTAGTAATACCTACTGTTATCATTGAAAAAATTAATATGCAATAAGTAAATATCTAGTTTTTTAATTTTAAAAAAGTTATGTGTCTGGGTTATACACATAGAGAAAAGTACTTGGAATATATCCCAATATATGATCACTGCGGGGAGGCAAAATTATGATTTGGATTTTTTGTTTCATTTTTGTGTATTTGTTTTAATCTTCTGATAGTGATACTTAAGATGTGTTATTTTTATATCCAGATGAAGAAAAAACATTTTATTTTTATAAAAAGAAAATTCAGGTAGAGTCGGCCTAGACAGAGGACAATTAGAGAATAACTGGGAAGTTAGTAAAACTCATCTAGATAAGAGCCCTGAGGACAGGGGAGGGGGACAGCCAACAGAAGAGACAGGCATTGCAGAAAGAAAATCAATGAAATTTGGTTGGGTGGGAGTTGGAGGAGTTGAAGACAAGGGTAAGAACTGAAACCTGGTTCAGGGGTGACAAGCATCGCTACGGATTCAGTTCTGAGGCTAGGGTGCCTGGATGGCAATTCTAGTCTTGACTTTCAGGAATAACATAGTCAGAAACAACCTCTCTGGGTGCCTGTTTATCTGTAAAATTTGGGAAACAGTAGCATCTTCTTCATGGAACCGCTGTGAGGATTAAACCAGTTTTCTCATATAAATTACTTAGAATGGTTCTGGCCATGTGGCAAGCACTCAGGAAATGATTATTGTTGTTACGAGGGACATCAGAAGGACTCGGCTTATTAGGTTGAACTGTCAAGTTGTTGAGAAGGTGATTCTGAGCCTTTGGTGCCACCAGTCTGAGAAAACCAGTGATGGAGCATGCGATCCTCCCACGTGGGACAGCAGAAGACAATAGAAGAAAAACCTTAGGCTCCCTTGTTCACATACAGGTGATGGATCTTGGAGGCTGGGAAAGGGTGAGGTCACCCAAGGAGATAGTACGTCATAGCTTGAGTAGAGAAGGGGATGGAGGAAGCCAGGATCCCTTTAGTCTTAGGATCGGGAGGAGGAGGCAGAGCCAGAAACGGATGAAAAAAAGGAGAGTTAGAGAAAATAGGAAGGAGCTGGAGGGGAGCATGATGTCTTCATGGGGGTAGAGAGCAGGCAGAGATGAAGAAATAGAATAGTTAAAGAGGATTTGAGTTCCATATCTTGTAAGTGGAGCCCATCCAAGTCCTAAATGGGGGTAAGGGAAGGCCCGAGGGGACATGAAAGAGACCAGGAACTGTAACCCAACGTGGGCAGAGTCATCGTATGGTATTGAGGTCACGGAGGACGGTGGTGAGAAAGCAGGAGGTTAACAGGTGGCTGAACTGGCAGTGTCCCCAAAACTTGTGACACTTGTATTGCTGTTCTGGAATCTGAATGACATCCTTCAATTCTCCAAAGAAAGGAAAATTATTACTGAAGTTAAATAAAGTCGCTCTCGTCACCAGACTTCACTGAATTAGTTCAGGAGGTGTCCGATGCTCTCCATTCCCCTTTTAAAGCATGCCGGCTGAAGTGCTCAGTGTGCCTGCCCGCAAGGCGAGAAGGCCACTTCAGGAGCACCTGCCCACTCCCCCCAGTTAACTGACTGGTGCTCAGTTCAGAGTAGTTCAGGGACTCCAACACTATATGGAGTTTATAGCAGTTTATGGCAGCCTTGTCTCCATAAAATGGACCTGGAAAGCATGACTCCTTAATTTTAGTAATTAATTCCCCCCATAGACTGCTAATCATTAATAGAATATGAGAAAGACCTTTTTAAAAATCTGCGACTTAGGTTTATGTATTCTCTGACCTGCATGAATGGGGCTTTGGCTACAACCGAGCCTTCTCCCTCGGGCTCATCTGAGCCTTCTCCCTCGGGCTCATCTCTGTTTACATCCTCCGGCTTCCTTCTCTCGGCTCCTCCTTCACGATTCACTCTGGAGGCACAGATCGTCCAGCATTTCCGTAGAGCCATTTTGTCTGACTCTGGAGGTAGTTTTCTAATTGAAGTTGTTATCTCTCTGGACCACATTGCTCCTTGCGTTTTGAAAGTGTTTGTAGATCGCAAGACGATTTGTATTTGTTTAGATTTTCTGAAGTTTGGGGGAAATAACATTTTGAAATGTAGCCAGTAGCCACCCACATATTCACTTTGTTTTCCTCCATCCTCACAAAATACTAAAAGCGATGTCTTCACGGACAGTTACAAGATGTTGGAGAGAAAAGGAAGGATACTATGTCCCGAGCATATTTTACAATCCTCCGTTTTCCTTAGACTGGCCATGGCCCTGTCTGTCTTTATACTAATGGTGGTTTAATTGTGCTACATAATAAAGACCCAATACTTTAGACAATAATCCATTGAAGGTTCACTTGTATTTCACAAATAGAAAGAGCATGACAAGATACAAAATAATTTTTCTCCTCCATTACAGACTACGTTGTAATTCTGGTAGCATCCCAAAGCTCTTTTTAGAAGCATTCAAAATGTTAAAGAAGGCACTACATGCATAGCTATCCCAAATAGTACTTAGATGGATTCAGAATTACCCTTACCTGGTTGCCTCCCTCCAACAGTCAGACCGCCCATGGTCTGAATTCTTTCCTGGCCTTGAGCCCGGAGGCTGTGCAGCCCTCAGACACTGGGGCTGCAGTCTGTCGATCGCACATCTCCTGGAGGGCTGAAGTCTGTCTATCGCACATCTCCTGGAGTGAACCAGCTCCGTTCTTTATATGTATCAGGTCCGAACTATAGAATGACTTGCACTGCAGAGGTCAAAGGTGAGAACTAGAACAGGCAAAGAGAAAGAAAACAGTGATAAGGACATTATGATTGGAACTTTGGGGAGCTTGTGAGGGAACGGAGAGGATTGAATGAGAACCAACCAGCACCATCTATGGCCTTTAGAACCATTTAAAAATTAAACTGTGTATGGCTTTTTGAAAATTGGGGTTTTAGATTGCTCTTCCCTTGAATTAGGAAACCCTTTTGGGTTTCTGGCACATTCCCCCTAACTTAGCCTGCCAGCTGGCCTTCGTGCTGTCTTATAGGGGCTCTGTTGCCTTCTAGTAGGGCCATTGAGCTGTGTGACTCCCAGAGACACATGCCACAGACAACACGATGCTTCAAGTTCCTGGGTGGTAACAACGTGTATGAGTTTAGGGAAGGTTTGGGGGATGTTGGAGGATGGGGAAAAAAGACATTTGGTGTGGAAGATGTGAATGGATTTCCGAGGAGAATGGTGGTCAAGGGAATTGAAACACTCCATTTAGTTCAAGGATTAATCTTCCTGCTGAAATTTGCCCTGCAAGACTACTGATATTCATAAAATATTCTCAGTCTTTTTTAGTTTTCTTTCATGACCATGGCTGAGCTGTGCCTAAATCAATAGAAGGGCTTCTTGCATAATTAAAAAAAAATCTCAAAAAACCAAAATTTTCCGAGCCCTAACTCTGATGGGAAAATGAGTCCAAAAATAGGAAAGAGACTAGAAATTAAGAAAAAAAAAATCTTATAACAGCAAAGCTTTGAATGAGTGGAAGAACTGAGCATATCCTCTCCTTTGACAATGCAAGGGATATTTTATCCTGTCTGAAGTTCTTGAAATAGCACTAACAGCAAGTCCCCCCCATATGACACATTTCTCAGGCAGATAATGAAACTCTGTAGGATCCCTGTCTCACCCTGAATATCCTGAGTTCTAACTTGTAAAGACTAAATGAAAAGTATTATCCTTTGACCTTCATTAGTTTCCAGTGGCTTTTTACATTCAAACCATGGAAGCACAATTGTTCCAAAATGGCTCCGTGATACTCTCAACGCTTCCTGTCCCCACCTCCCCCACCTTCTGCCACCATATCCCTCAGGGGGAAAAAACTCAGCTCAGGGCAGGACTCTGCAGTAGATGAACCCAGGCAAAGGTAAATCTAATATAGCTATTCTTTGTATTTTACCAAAATTTGGCCGTCTGTTAATTTGTCCCTTTACCAAAGGCACAGGCACTCCACGGGAGACCAGGGCACGGTGTTGCTACCCCCGAGATGGAACCAGCTTTGTCAGCTGTGCACCACGGAACCTGGTTGCTTCTGTGGCTCTCGGGCTGCAATTTAGGGAGTTACCACCAAGCTGGTGGTTATTCCTGGGTAAAGCCTTTAAGCCATTTTCCAGTCATGGAAAAAACTTCTTAGCTAAATATTTATAAAGGTATTACCTAAGCACTGAAATATTTATGGCTTTATATATATTTAACTAAGAGCTAATTAGTTATGTTTTTCGATTAAATTTAAGGGAAAATATTGGAGCAAAATTTAAAGAAATAGCACCACCTAGGGACAGGTTAATGTCAACTCGGCGATTTCTGTAATTGTGTCCCTGTCCTCTTGGTTACTGCTCCTTTCTCTCAAAAAATACCCTTTTGGTAAAGCTTCACGCTTACTTCCATCTTCCTTTCTCAATCTTTTCTGACTCTGGTTATAATCATAGCAGATGAGAAAAGATCCTGTCCCCCCCCCCATCTACCTGGTGCCTTTTCCTTGTAAAGATTATTTTTCAATCGATGCACTTACGTTCTGATGAACTCTTTCCTTGGCAAAGATTGTGCACGTTTCTTTTCTTCCTTTCTAAGGAACAGACTTACAGGCTGTAATAAAAATTCTTCTGCTACACCCTTGTGGTTTTATAAGCTATTCAGGCCCCCTCCGTCTAGCAGTGGCTCCTAAACTGTAACATGCTGTGCGGGTTAGAAATGGGGGTCCCTTTGTCCCCACTCGGACTCAGTGGTCGGGGTCAGGGCACAGAACTCACATTTCTAGCAAGAACCGCAGGTGGTTTAGACACAGTCGGTCTTTGGTTCACTCTGAGAAATACCGATTCAAATGATTCTTTGTTCCCATTGTGAAGTTTTTAAAACAAAGAGTCATTTTTTAAATGTATTTTCAGGTTGCTATGTTTTCCTTTTATAAATTAAAGTATTGTCTTATTTGAGTCTAGTTGACATGCAGTGTTTTGGGTGTACAGTACATCAGTTTCCGGTGTATAACGTAGCGGTTCACTTTCTCTAGATGTTGCACTCCGCTCACCGCAAGTGTAGCTCCCACCTGTCACCACACAAACGCTGTTGCGATGTTGTTGCCTCCTTTCCCCGTGCTGTGCCTTTAGACCCGTGACTTATTCCCTAACTGGAAGCTTGTGTCTCCCACTCCCCTTCACTCATGTCGCCTATCTCCCTCCCCTCTTTCCTGTGGCAACTGTCAGTTCTCTGTATTTATGAGTCTGTTTCTGTTTTTTATTTTATTTGTTTATTCATTTGTTTTGTTTTTTAGATTATGCATATGAGTGAAATCCTATGGTATTTGTCTTTCTTTGTCTGACTTATTTCACCCTCCAGGTCCATCCATGTTGTCACAAATGGCAGGATCTCATTCTTTGTATGGCTGCATAATATTCCTGTGTGTGTGTGTGTGTGTCTGCACACTACTTCTTCCTTATCCATTCATCTGTCGGTGGACACGCAGTTTGCTCCCATGTCTCGGCTGTTATGAACAACACTACACTAAACATAGGGTTGCATGTATGTTTTCGAATTTGTGTTTTCATTTTCTTTGGGTAGATACCCAGTAGTGGAATTACTACATCATATGGTATTTCTATTTTTAAATTTTTGAGGAACTTCCACACCCTTTTCCATAGCACTGTAACAGTTTACATCCCCACCAATGGTGCATTTTAAAGCACAGGTATATGGGTTTCATTACAAAAATAAACTTGCATTTTTGAAATCTCATGTTTAACCTTAGACTTTGGAAAATGTTTCTCCTGCGAGTTATAAAAAGAATAGCTACATCTATTTCTTTTTTTTCCCCTTCCATTAACAGTATCTGAATGAAAGGATACATTCTGTCTATGGGGGATACTTAATACTTTCTTTTCGCTATTACTATTTTTAGACGCAATTCTATAAAGAACTTTCTTAGCAAATGTGTAAGACTTTAGTATTTGGTATAATGATGATCAGTCTTATAGATTCCATTCAATTTTCATGTTTGGCTTAATCTATATCAGGGAGTTCTATCATTTATGTTTTAAATAATAAAGAGATGTATAAATTCAGTACATTCCCGGGTGACCATTAAAATGGCCATTTGCTAAACCATTGTATGTCTTAATCTTATGATTTCTAATGACTTAATTGAAGCAAACCTTTCTGTTTTGGAACAACCAGAAGTGTCGTTTTCTGCGGAATCAAAACGTAGGGTGTGGTGGAATATTCCAGGTCGGTTCTGAGGGCTGCAGTCATTCACAGCAGCTCGGTCGGCTGTAGGTCAGACAGGGCCAAGCCAGTTAGCACATCATTTGTCTTTTCTCATGTAGTTTAGACAAAATTCGAAAAAAAAAAAAAAAAAAAAAGCCTTGAAACCATCTTCATTGGTAGATCACAAGAGAGAAAAAAGCGTTTTGGATGATTGCTTCCATTTGAAACAGGATAGTTTAAAAATTGTCGGTGGAATGAGAAATTTCACATCTCTTCTCTAAAGTAATTTTCACTTCTCTAAGCTTCTTTACAATGGGATGTTATACAGTAACTTGAGATAATATATATGCTTTTTGTTTTGCTTGCAAAATTATCTTTTTGCCTTTTGTAATTTTCTATTAGACTTCTTAAAATCTGAATTGACCTTTTTTTTCCCCCAGAGCATTGGCAGTAGTATCCATAGGGACGTTTCAGACTGACATCACTGATCCATTGTTTCTCTCCCCCTCATTTTTTAGAGTAAAGATGGCAAAAGTCCACTGCATATGACAGCCGTCCATGGAAGGTTCACACGGTCGCAAACCCTCATTCAGAATGGTAAGAGAGACCCTTCCACAGCATTGTTCTTTGTTGGACAGTATCCTGATCGGAGAGGGGCTGTCAGTTATCTGAACATCAAAGATGGTGCTCTATTTTAGATGATGGTCAGATTTATTAAGCTGAGATTTATACCATCCTTTGATGCACTTTGCTAAAAGTTCTTTATCAGACGTCATCACCATCCAGCTTAGAAGTGAGGACATAAAGCCAGTTTCTCAGTTAATTCCTAGTCAGTCAAAGAACATATGATTTTGAAACTGGTAACGATGCACTTCTATGGGCTCAAGGTCCTGCACTTTTCACTCTGAAACTAATACAAATAACTATCGTACATTTGCTAGCAGCAAATCTGAATTATTTTTAAGTTCTACAATTCATCATTGTTTTCTAAGTTAAAACTCTTTAAGCTACTTGGGCAAAGGTAGAGAAAAATGAGCTGAGTCAGAGGAAAAGCAGTTAAGTGCATGATATAAAAGATGATAAAGTCACGGGCTTCATAGAGACCTTGGAAAACCACATCATCTAGTAATTTTCCAGGCTGACGACAGGGGTATGCTTGAACCACTGGGTTGTCTCTGTAGCTACAGAACTAGGGAGTGTCACTTCACACGACGCTTCCTAAGGCTGTTATGGGTCATCGCCAGCATCTGTGAGTGGACTGACCTTGGCCACACAGCTACTGCTTTCTTAGCAAATCTTAGAGACAATTAAAAGCAAGAACAAAACAAAACAAAAAACCACACAGGTTTAGTCCAGATTTTATGCTGACGTTCCAAGTTCAGCAATTTCTGAACTCTGTTTAGTTGACCCACATTTGTACTTCTCAAAATTCTGGCGTTAGTCAATTTCTTGGACCTGCCTTTTTCTCATTTATAAGAATTTTGGACAAATTGTTAGTGATACCGTGTTACGTCCTCAGCACTCAAGTCGTAAAACCAAAAAGGTACTTGACATTTGATGGAAGATCCACCAGGGAAACGATGCTTAGGAAGCAGAACATCTGCAGCAAAGCAAAGGAAATTTATAGGCATCTCAGTGTAACTGTAGGGGACAATCAATCCTGACAAGTTTCCGATGAGCAAAGGAAAGTAAAATGAAAATTAACTGCACAACACCCATTAATTCTAATTTGAAGTACATGGAAAGTCTTCGACATTCACTTTATGCAGGGGTCCCTCTAATCATTTTGATTTTCTTGAAGTAAACAAAGGGAGATGGGGAGCGACCGACCGTGGAGGCTCTCCTCCTCACACTTCCCTCGTCCCATATATTTCTCAACTGTTTTGTTTTGTTTTGTTTTCAGAAACAGTGTCCACTGGCTGAAAAAATAAATAAAACTAGGGAGATAGTTGGTATCTATTTTATAAAAATTTAGTGTGAAGTAGTCAATGGGCTTCTTTGTGGTATAAAAAGCTTTGCCCCCTCCTAAAGCATATTCAAGCACCAGTGGTCGGATCAGAGAAAGAGCAAGTTTCTGCTTGTAAACTGTGCCTTCCCTCCGGCCAGACCACCCTGGCCATCTCCTCTGAATCAAGGCCATGACACATCTCCCCGTGTACAGCTAGTATGCTGATAACGGTCTGGGGATGCTGCTGGCTGCTTTGACCTCTCCAAAAGCCATTCCTGTGGACCTGAAAGACTCCCTTGCCCTGTCCGGACACCGTTATAGGCTTTTGAGTTGGGATGAGATCTGAAAGAGAACCACCTCTTGTCCTCGGCGATCAAGCAGCTTATTTCAGAGCCTCATTCTTGGATGCCCTGGCACCTTCCTTGTGGGTCAGGTGGAGTCCAGGGGCCCAAAAGGACGAGACACAGTGGCCGTACTGTGCAGCCCGTTCTATATAATGGTGAAGCTAACATTGATTGAGGGTCCACCCTGTGCCAGGCATTTGGGTAAGCACTCCCCGTAAAGAGGTGCTGTTGTCATCTCCATTTCAAAGGGAGGGAAACTGAGGCAGGAAGGCCGTTGCTTCCATCAGGATACATGGGAGGTATGTGGAGGAACAGGAATTGAAACCGTCTACCCTCAGAGACTGCACTTTCAACCACTACATTTACATATGCATTCTCTGAGTGAACAATGGCATATTTAAACAAATTTTTTTTCAAAAGATTTTGTTTATGTATTGGTCAGAGAGAGAGAGAGTGTGCACACAAGCAGGGGGAGTGTCAGGCAGAGGGAGAGGGAGAAGCGGGGTGCGGGGCTCCATCCCAGGACCCTGGTGTCATGATCTGAGCTGAAGGCAAACGCTTAACTGACTGAGCCACGCAGGGCACCAATAAAAAAATGTTTTTTAACCTGAGTTTTATTTACTTCAGAGTCATCCTTGTAGAAGGAGGACTTGCCATTCTCTTCTCTCTGCAGACAGTTCCTTGTGTTCATTACATGTGAGAACTGTGAGTTCTTCCATTTGACATTTTAAAAAACGCCCTTAGGGGGAAGAGTGGGAAGCTCTTTTCTTTCCTCCTATTTGTTAGCATCCTTTTGGGAAAAATCCAGAGGCTCACACCCCCGGACCTGGTGTCTGTCCTCCAGGGTGGGTCAGTGCACAACAGGACTGTGAAAGCCGGTCCCACGTGGGGACATCGGTTGACTCCCTGAGCCGACAGAGCACGCTCCTGAGGAACATTCTTTGTGTTTATTTGTTTTGTGAAATCACCCTGGTGTTTGGACTTTGTATGACATTTCTCTGCTTCCTTGACTGTTCTCTATTCAGGGTTACTAGATCTTCATAATAACTTTTTCCAGAATCATTTAGTGTGGGTAAGACAATTGCCAAAAAAGAACAAGAAAAGAAACAGACAAACAAACAAACAAACAACAAAGAAAAAACCAGACACACACACACACCTCTTTTATTTTTGAAGATAGTGAGCAAAGACCACCTCTGTGTTCATTCACATTGTTTGTTGTCTGAAGCTGGCCTGTGGCAGCCAGAGTGGGAAAGAGCTGGAATGTGACGGCGTCAGGATTTTGATCCGGCCCTTCCCCCTCGGCCACTGCCTCCGATGCTGTCCAGCGGGTTACCGGGGTTCAAAAATGATGTTTTCTTCACAGAAGCTTTAAAAATAGAGTTTGAAAAGGAAGAGTCCAGTGATAGGTTAGGATGATTCATTGTGAGATTTTTGACCTTTTGGCTCACAGTACTTCCAAAGCAGTTTAATAAGATGACCATTTTTGTCTGTGCAGGAAAAACTAACTTCAGATGAATGCTTAGATAATGCTGCATAAATTACACCTTCCGACATGCTTTGCATACTTCTAAACTCATAAGTGTTCATTTTCCTCACTAGTTGTCAATAATCAATTACCGAAGTTTAACTTGCAAGCTTCAAATGAGCAGTAAAGATACTTAATTTGCATGTCAGGCAAATCTTAAAGATTTTCAAGTGAAAATGGAAAGGTTTAGGGAATGACTGTAAAATAGAAATTCTTTCATCTGGAGGTCCTACTCTAATATAAAACATATTTCTGAATGACAAATACTGTGTCTCTCTTATTTGTCCGCTTGTTATGATGTTTCTCTGAAACATATTTTAAATGATGACAAATGCATATGTGGAAGATAATTAAATATATTTTTACAGTTTTAAATGAACTTATGAGGGACACCTGGGTGGCTCAGTCAGTTCAATGTCTGACTGTTAAAATTTCGGCTCAGTTCGTGATCTCAGGGTCATGAGTTCAAGCCCGTGTTGCGGGGAAGCCCTGCATTAGACTCTGCGCTGGGCATCGAACCTGCTTATGATTCTCTCTCTCCCTCACTCTCTGTCCCTTTCTCCATTTACATGCTCTCCTTCTTTCTCTCTCTCTCTCTCTCTCTCTAAAAATAAATGAACAAGTAAATACATCAATAAATAAATAACAAATAAGTAAAATGTTGAACTGACTCATAAAATAGTAGTAACAACACGAAGAAACTCTATCAACTCAGCCCCTCACCCTTTTCAATATTTTTTACTCTTTCCTTTTCCTACCCAATTTTTGGTATATTTGGGGCTAATCAACATGGAGGCTCTAACATGTCTTAAGATGGTTTGGCGCCTCTTAGCTGGGAAGGACGTGGAGTGCTTCAGTGTTTGTCCAGGACAGAGGTTCCTCTGGAGTCTGGGATCTGCCTCCCCTGTCTCCCAGGATCAGTTCTGGCAGTGGACCATTCAGGCCGACCAGTGTGGCCAGTTTGTAGCTGGGTACACGGACCCTGGACTGTTGTGCGGTATCCATGGAGACAGTATTGCAAATATCGTCACGTGTGTCAGATTCTTTATTGCCAGGATGTGGGGGAAGCCTTTCTAACCTCAATGCAAAACTCTAAATCTAATAATAGAAAAGACATGAATTCCACAAATAGGGGTTCTTTTTCAGAGTAAAATAACAAAGAAAAATGAAAATCAAAGGGCGGAAATATTGGTGATACATATTACTGATCGATGGTGAATTTCCTAAATATTTTAAGAGCTCTTGAAAATCAAGGAATGAAAGACCTCCCCCCCTCAACACACACAGAAAAATGATCAAAAGTCATGAACAAATAGTTCATGGAAAAAGATAAACAAATAGTCCTTCAGTACATGAAAAGATGCCCAATTTCCTTAATATGAGGAATGCAAATGAACACTATCTGAAGTATTACTTCTTGCCTGTCACATGGCAGGTGTTCAAGGCTTGACTAGGCTGTGAGGAAAACGCGCTCATACATTGCTTATGTGAGTAGCAAAATGGCACAGGACCTATAGGAGGAAATGTGGCAAAATTGAACAAAACCACATATTCATTTCTTTGACCTAGAAATCCCCTTTCTAGGAATTTACCCTGAAGAGACCCCCCAACAGACAGGGAAACAGTATATGTGTGAGGTTATGCACTGCAGGACTCCCGGTGATAGCAAAATGGTACTTACTACCCAAAGGCTTATCCATACCAGACCTGTGACGTAACGAGTATCTCCATGCAATAGAAAACAATAAAGTTGTACAAAAATGAGGAAGACCTCCAAGAAGTGATTTTTAAGAGTGAATTCCAGGATATATTGTTAAGTAAAAAAGAAACGGAAAAGGAAAAAGAAAGCAAGGTATAAAGAGTCTGTGTGTTTATTTATGTTTTAAGGATTATATATTTATTTGTCAGACAGAGAGAGAGAGAGAGCTTGCACAGCAGGGGAAGTGACAGGCAGAGGTAGAGAGAGAAGCAGGCTTCCCATTGAGCAAGGAGCCCGATACAGGACTCGATCCCAGGACCCTGGGATCGAGACCTGAGTTGAAGGGAGGCTCTTAACTGACTGAGCCACCCAGACGTCCCACTGTGTGTTTATTTTTACAAAGAGAAACACAGAAAGCATAAACCAAAACTAATGAAAATGATTACTATAGGATGTGGTTGAGAATGAAGTGGAAGGGATGGAAATGAAAATGAGTCTTTAAAAAAGTATAATTTTAGCATAATCTCCTCCAGTCCCAACCATGTTGATGCAAGGGATGATGCTGAGTGAAATAAGTCAAGCAGAGAGAGTCAATTATCATATGGTTTCATTTATTTGTGGAGCATAACAAATAGCATGGAGGACATTAGAAAAACGAAGGGAAACATGAAGGGGGGAAGTGGAGAGGGAGACGAACCATGAGGGACTGTGGACTCCAGGCAACAAACTGGGTTTTAGAAGGGAGGGGTGGGGGATGGGTGAGCCTGGTGGTGGGTATTAAGGAGCGCACGGATTGCACGGAGCACCGGGTGTTATACACAAACAATGAATCATGGAACACTACATCAAAACCTAATGGTGTACTGTGTGGTGACTAATATAAGAGAGTAAAAAAATAAATAAACATTAAAAATATCATTTTGACTTCTGAAATATGTGAATTTTTTACATACTAATGAAATAAAATTAAAAGCTGGTAAAAATTTTGAAAACAATCAAATGAATGTAAACTATATATCTAGTTAATCATATAAGCCTATAGAATAAAGAATTCAGGTAACTTTTGAACAAAGCACTCCCTGTTAATGCTAAAATCCTTGCTGGGAATTGTTTTGGGAAATAGGATATTTGCACATTCTCAAAGTACCACTCACAAGCTGGTTGTTAATTACAAATGGGAAACGACATTTTACAATGGCCAGTGCTGGCAGGCTTCATCTTAACCAAATAACCAACCCCCTTTTCTTATTGTGGTAAAGTATATATAATGTAAAAAGTTACCATTTTAACTGTTTTTAAGTGTACAGTTCATTGACACTAAGTACATTCTCATTTTGTGTAACCAACACCATTGTTCCTTTGTAGAACTTTTTCATCTTCCCAAACTGAAGCTGTAGGCACTACAAGTTATCAAAATTGGCTTCACCCGGTGGACTCACCCAACCTTAGTGCGTGCTGTGGAGATTCCGTGGGAAGGGCGCTTCAGCTCTGGGGTGGTCGTGCCAAAATGTTCTGAGTCGAATAGAGGAAATAATCAGACAACTCCAGAATGCAGAACATTGCACACAATTCCTGGCTTGACCTCCAGAGATATCAATGACATAAGAGAGAGAGAGAGATGATAGATAGATAGATAGATAGATAGATTGATTGATTGTTTTAGATTAAAGGAAACTAAAGGGACATGACAACCAAATGGTAGCAGAATCTTCTGTTGGATCCTGGATTTAAAAAACTAACAGCTATAGTGCACATTTGGGGGATAATTGGAGAAATTAGAATATATTATATATTACATAAAATTATGGTATCAACATTAAATTTCTTGAGTATACTAATAGAATTATAGTTATGTTGGAGAATCTCTTTGTTCTTAGGGGTGAAATGTCATGATATCTAACTTTTAAATGGTTAAATAGACCAGGGCTCCTGGGTGGCTCACTTGGTTAAGCGTTTGCCTTCGGCCTAGGTCATGGTCCCAGGGAGCCGGCTTTTACCTCTGCCTGCTGCTCCCCCTGCTTGTGCTCTCTCGCTCGCTCTTTCTCTGTCTGTCTCTCTCTCTGTCTCCTCCTCTCTCTGACAAATAAATAAGTAAAATCTTTTTTAAAGACCAATTGTATTAACATACATATTTATGAAAAGGGGAGAGAAAGAAAGAAATGTAGTAAAATAAAAAGTTGGGAGAAAGAAGACAAAATAAGATGAAAATACTATATAATTAAAAGGGCCATTGATGATTAATGTAAAAGCTTTTATAAATATAGATATTTCTAGTTCATAGTTATATGTTCACTCATTTTACTCTTCATATTTTAAACCAAATGGTCAAACTACATAAAGTATTTTCTTGAACTTCCTATTCTCTTTGGTTCTGATGTTTTAGTATACAGACTATGTAAGTCTTTAATCATGCAGATAAAATTAAAATTGTCTCTATATCTTCAGAATTACATTTTATGGAATTTTATAAGTTTTTTCCTTCAGAGCAGGAATTTAGTTGTGAGATTTTGGATCCTTAAATAAGACAATATGGAAAGAATTTCAGAAGCATTTCTAATAAACTTCGCTCTATGCAGATTTAATTATACTATTATTTCAGATGATGACGTGTCCCCTGGAAACACATTCTTGTACTTCAGATCTGAGATGTACACAGAAGGGAAAATAAGTCAACATTTGAACAACACGAGTGACCAGCATAGAATGTGGCATCTGAATCAGCCGCATCCATATGTCACCCGAATTATAACCTCTCTTCCAGGCGGTGAAATTGACTGTGTGGATAAGGACGGCAACACTCCTCTCCATGTGGCTGCACGATACGGTCATGAGCTTTTGATTAACACCTTAATCACCAGCGGAGCTGACACAGCCAAGTAGGTTATTGCAAAAATCCAGTGGGATAATTGCCACGTGTGGGAGCACTGCCAAAGGGGTCTGCCGTGCAGAGGACAGTTTCCGTTTATCTAGGTTAAGGTAGATCTCTACCATTGGGCTAAATACAAGTGAAATTTGAACTAAATTAAGTGACTTTTAGTGGTGGATGCAAGAAAGAACCAATTTTATGATCAGCTACTTCAGAAAGAGGACTTTTCCAGTGGTTTTAATTAAGGAGACTTGAACTCTATTTCTAATTCTACTTTCTAATGTTCTGTTCCTTCCAGTGTTTAACGTTGGTTAGGCAGGAAAAATAAGACACGATTGGGCAAATTCATGGGGTACCATTAGAGTAAATCTGCTACATGGGGAAGGGGGGAACCTGACCTCATTTTACACTTCCGTTCCCCAAGAATATAAGCAGATACACAAGTCGGCTACAGTGCTGGGCACTATGGGAAGTTTTGGAAATAAATCTCTTGGTTGATACCTTCAAGGGGCTCATAATTTTGTTAGAGGCCAAGGCCCTCTTAAGACAAGGAGCCATGCAAGAGAGTATATAATAAAGTTCTAAATGAAATAAGACTTAAGTGGCAAAGTGTTCAGTGTAGACAGTGGATGCCATAGCCTGTAGACAGGAGAGAGCTCAAAGATGGCCAGAGTTTTCAGAAAAGCCTTCAAGCAGAAGGTGAGTTGTAAGTAGGCTTTGAAGGGTAGCAAAGACTTGAGTGGAGCAGAGGGTGGCAGACATCCTGAGCAGGGAGGAAAGCAGGGACAAGAGTTGAAAGAGTATAATTTCAGGATGTGCTGCCCTGAGGTAGTCTCATGTGTGGGTTGGGAGCCCAGGCTTTCATGGAAACCACATGGGCACCAATCCAAGCCACCTTACCTGGTAGCTGTATGACCTAGTGCCTATTGCTTAAGCTCTCTGTGCTTCCATTTCCTCTTTTCAAAAATGGGAGTTTTGACAGTACTTGCCCACAGGTGTGTTACGAGGATTAAAGGATTTAATTACCAGTAAAGCTCTCTGGTATAGGTTAAGATCAATGTGAGTAAGAGTTCTATAAATATATTCCCTAACATAATTGAACAAGATAATCCATGTTAAGAGCTCTTTGAAGAATGCCTAGCACAGAGGAAGCTATCAACAGCTATTATTTTATTATTCAATAACATGCAGAACCAAATTCAAGAGAGCCTTAAAGAACTGAATAGAGAGTGTAGCTGTGACCACAGAGACCATGGGTAACAAAAACTAAGTTTTCAGGAGAGCAGTATAAGGGCACTGTAGCATTGGGAGTTCTGTTTTATTTGCCAAGTATTGTGCAACAGAACAGAAAATCTTGCTTGAGAATAAGCCAAAATTTAAATGGTCCATGGAAGGCACTGGTGGCTTCCAGCAACCTCCAAGGGTCCAGTCTAGTGGCAGAAACAAGATCCAGAGCAGACAGCTCAAGTCTTGTGAAGTTTGTACCGTGCTGTGGGAACATTCAAGGAGATGCTGACACTGTGGGTTTCGCAAAAGAGGGGACATTTCAGCAAAAAGAAGGATGGGTAGGAGTTAGCCAGGTAAACAAAATGTGTGAGGTAAAAAAAATAAGATGAAAGAAGCACAAGGAAGGACAGTCCAGGAAAGGAGAACAGTATTTACAAAGGCACAAACATGTCAGTGTGTTGAAAGCAGATTGCCAAGCCTGGATTGCCTCATGTGTGTGGAGAAATGGAAAGCAATGAGGTGGGACGGCCAGAAGAGCCGCCATCTTGAAGGACCTTGCGTGTCCTGCAAAGGAGTTGGGTTCTGTTCTGAGGCATTCGGAAGTTGTTAAAGAATTATACGTGGATGTAGGGAAGGTTGTGTCTCATGATCCCATTTGTGCGTGAGAAAGATCACTCCGGCCATAGCCCAGACGTGGGGGAGATGGTCCAGACCAGGGACATGTGGCGGCCTTTCGCACACGTCCAGGGAGGAGAAGATGAGGCCTTGGGCTCCGGGTGAGGCTGGGGGCGGGAAGAGAGGGCCATGCTGACAAACAGTGAGAACAGTGGGCTGTCTCCTTGCAGAAGAAAGGAATCCATTTATAGTTGAAGAACCTTTTTGCCTGGGCTTCTGCAAGTTGGAAGAAGCGGCTCAGTCTTGTGGAAAGAACAGTGTCCTAAGATCAGGGAGCTCTTACTAGATTCTGAGTTCCCTACCCACCGTGGCTACCCAAAGCCAGAGGTCAGAAGTGCTCCATGTTCATTGAGCAGGAGTCAGATATCTAGGCCCACCCACTTCACCTGTGATATGTTAACATTTACAGTGGTATTTTTCTTTCCACTCAGGGCTGCTTGGGGTGCTTTAATGAAACAACCATGAATTTCTGATTTTCTTCCAGACTTGGATCCACTTGAGGGAGACACAGGGCCCACTACTTACTCAAAATTTCCCCAAACACATTCCCTCTATAAGCACAAGGTTCGTTTCTTCGTAATTATTTTGCCCTCAATTTATGGGAACACACACCATGTGGCAACAGTGCCTTAGAGATGGCGTTGTTGTCCAGTAGCCTTTCTTTCCACTGACTGTGCTGTGTCCTGGGGATGCCACAGAGGCAAACATTGTCCCGGCCTCAGGGAGCCACATCTTGGTTATGTCACAGCGTACCTGGGGATAAGAATGCTTCCTGCAGTAAACAGTGGTTCATTAGGCTGCAGGAAAATTGGAGAAGATTAAGTTTGCAAAGGGCCCTCAGAAAATCACTGTTCTCTGGCTTCCTTGTGGGTCTATGTGGAGTAGCTTATTAAAGAGGAGAAGGTGGGCCCTTCCTACTATTCCAGACCAACAGATAGGATTTATGAAAGTGCCTCTCCTCACTCATAAACTATATGGCCAAATGTATTTTAAAGCTCTCTGTGACAGGTGTTATGGTCGTTACTTTCTTACGGAGTTGTTTGATTCTCCTTCTCGGCCGATGGAATGTTTTTGATATTCTTTTTCCTTCTCTGGGCTTCAAGTCAGAGCACTTTCTGCAGCTTGACTCGGGGCTCCTGCAACTTTATGTGGTGGTTTTTCTTCCTTAACAGTTTTAGGTTCGAGACGCTTGTCTCTGGAATTTTAACTTGTTTTCTACCTTACTGATTCGGCCTCAACGGCAGCAAAATTAGGGGCATCCGAGATGATGCAGGTAACCGGCTCTGCCGTCTGTTCATTTGCTGCGTGATTGCAGAAGGTCAGCTCCTGGCCTTGCGGGAGTCCCTGCCCTCACGGAATTCATAATTCATGGGGGGCAGGAATTAAACAAGCAGTTACAATCAGGCATGCAAAGTGTGATTCCAGAACAATCTCTGGGTGCCACCGGATACAGAACATATGTGGGACCTAGTGGGGCAGGGGCAGGGGGAGGCTTCCAGGACGAGCCGTGCTGATGGGGACGGCAGGTGGAGAGCGGTTGGTTAGGTCGTGGTACCGACAAGCTTGCAGATCCCAGGTGTAGACTTAAATTATTTTTATTTTTATTACTCATTATTATACATAAATATATAAATATTTACACATATAAGATATGTTATTTATAAATATAAATATATTATCATATATTTATTATTATGTTATTTTTATTACAGTGTTACTCAAATGTGGATAAATGTAAAACTCGATAGAGACTCCTTAGGCTTTGACTCGACTCTGTCAGTAAGTCCAAAGAAACCCCGACAGCACCCGTGCAAACCGCACTCCGTGCTCACGGGTCAGCAGGAGCAGCTAACGTTTACCCACGCTAGCGAATTATATTTAATTGTCACAGCGGTCCCAGGGGGTAAGTGACACGATTAGCGCCATCTTATTAGTGATGTAAATGAGACACAGAGAGGTTCACTTACTTGCCTGAGGTCACAGAGCTCGTGAGGGGGCGGAGATGAGACTGTGTCCTCGGGCCATCCGGATCTGGAGCTGAGGCTCCTCGGCGCGAGGCTCGCTGCCTCTGTGCGTAGTGGAGGGGGGACCATTGGCCAAAACTACATCGCCGTCGTCCTGCGCTTACTGTCCCGGTGGCCAAGGCACCGACGCGTAGGAGGTCAGCACATGCTGGGGGACTGGAAGTTTTGCAAAGGCTTCGATGCGCTCCAGGGCCAGGGGGCTCGTCACGCAGCACTAATGCCAGCTGCTGCCAAATTCTGCGCATCTGGAAGACTGAGCCGACTGCGACTGCGTCGCCCCGGCCGCTCCGGCTCCAGCATCGTTTGCCCGCCGCGCCTTCCTTTCTCCTGCGGTTGGGGGCCCTGCCGAGTCCGGGAGCGCCGCGTGGCGCCGGTGTGGTCCGAGCACAGACGCGGGCGCTGGCAGGTCTGTTGTGAGAAGGTGGTTGTTGAGAAGAGCCAAAGCGTGCTCTTAGGTCGCTCGCTTTAGGTTATGATCGAAAGGAAAAGACAGTTTAAAGATCCCCACACAGAACTCGTGAGAGCCCAAAGGTGTTGCCAGCGGCCCCCAGAGACGCACTAACAAGCTTGAGAGAGGCTGTGAGAAGGTGGGCAGAAGGGGGAGTTTCTCGAGACACCCACGTGGGCCCAAAAAGGCCGTGGGCAGGATAGAGCCTTGGTTTCTCCAGGAGGAAGGGACAGAAGTCACTGCGGTTCTAGAGTTCTGGTCGATGAAGCAACAGCTGGATCCAGAAGCGGCCTGTAAGCTGCCTTAGCGTGTTGGGTCTTGACTCGAAAGAAACCACTGCAAGTGTCAGTAGGTTGCAAACAGCAAGGACCAGGCCTCATTGTTGCCGCTTATACCCAAATGCCTCCAACTTAGGGGTGTGTGATAAATCCTCAGAATGATGTAGGTGAAATTAATAGGACACTGATTTTTTGATTTGGGTTGATCCGTCAAGTAAGAAGCATAAAATCTCACTGCTGAGTGGACAGAACTAAACCAGTCCACCTTCCCGAGGAGACTTGTGAGATAAGTACCATAAAGAATTCCAAATACGGCGCCTAAACAATGAATTCTGGAACGCTGAAAAGAAATTTAAAAAATAAATAAAAAGAAAAAAAAAAGAATTCTGAGATATAGAAAGATAACAGAAATGCTAGTAGATCACAATTTTTTCTTGGCTTTTTAAGGGTCACAAACCTGATTTTAAGGAATCACAGCCTGATAAGACTTCAAAACTCATAGGCTGCTAATTATCCCACTAAGATAATAATAATTTCGGGGCGCCTGGGTGTCTCAGTGGATTAAGCCGCTGCCTTCAGCTCAGGTCATGATCTCAGGGTCCTGGGATCGAGTCCCGCATCGAGCTCTCTGCTCAGCAGGGAGCCTGCTTCCCTCTCTCTCTCTCTCTGGCTGCCTCTCTGTCTACTTGTGATTTCTCTCTGTCAAATAAATAAATTTAAAAAAAAAGATAATAATAATTTCAAGGGCAATACTAACTTGTATGGTAAAGGCTTATCATGGACCACTCCTTCTCTTAGCACTTGGGTGCATTAGTAATTAGTTTAATTGCTAATTATTAATTAGTTTAATTAATCAGTTACAGTTGCTCTATAAAATCAACAGTGTTATGATATTTGTTTTCTGGATGAGGGAAGCATTACGTACTTGCCAAAGATCAAATAGCTGGCAAGTGTCAAGATTAGGACTCGGACCCAAAGTTTTTTGACTCCATCACCGTAACTACAGTGTTTTTCAGCACATAGCCTGAAGGAAGGCTCTGGAGAGCACTGGAAGTGGGAAGGAACGGCCATAGCTCTCTGACGCCAAGGGGAAAGCTTAAAAGAACCGATGTTCTGATAGTGCGCAAGCCCTTTCCTTACCTCCGATCGCTGTCCACAATTTATTCTGACCTCATTTATTCTGAAATAACTGGCCGGGAAATGCAAGCTAACAGCTAAATTAGAGATAGCTAATAAAAATGTGTCCCATTAATTTTATGACTGGTCAAATAAGTGTAGCAGTGTAGCTGGAATTGGTGTCCTCTTTCTTGTAATTTATGCACTGTTAAGTTTAGTGTTATCTGACATCTTTATTTCTTGATCTTCTTTGATATATATCTGACGAAGTCAGAGTGACGCTTCTTATTTGCCTAGGACAGCCAAATCCTAAATTTCCTGCTAAAATTAAAATTTCCTGCTAAAATTTTTGGCTCTTCCTTTATAAGCAGTCTTACTTTATAACAATAAAGGAGTAATTTTATCTTGAGATACGTGAATCATTTCTGAAGGGATTCAGAAATCCTGAATTCAACTTTTATTTCCAATCTTGGCCTGATGTTTAGTTTTCGTGTTTGAACCATAGTATCATATTCAAGTTCAAATGTCAGTGGTACTTGAGTCTAAATTAATGTGTTTTCAAACCTACACTGAGATAGTGATTTTTTAATGAATGATGGAATAAAAAATATATATCAAACAGAATTGTTGCTAGACCTTTTAGAATAGTTCTACCCCCCTTAGCTTCTCAAGTTTATAAGTAATAGGAAAAAAGGGAAGGACTTAGCTAATGTAGAGTATGATGAATTATCTGAAGACAAGGATGTTAAGTGTCAAAGTTGATTAGAAATTTTCATATGAAATTTACGGAATATGTTACCATGCTGTTGTTGTTATGCTATCACTTACACCTTTTATGTTTTTCCTAATTGATTACTTGTAGAATTAAATGCTATTTTCTCTAATTCATTTGCTTATATTATTGTATGTAAAGATATGTATTTTTTGTATCTTTATGAAATATGTATTATATTATGTATATATACATATGTATGTATATGTATGTATATATAATATGTATATAATATAAAATGTTTTAACATATTTATATTTTGTAGATTATGTGTTTGTACACACATATATTTTTATTAAAGTTACAGTTAAAGAATGGGGAAGGCTCAAAGAAATCTTGGGAAATCTCACCCAATCCCAGGCATATTCCTTCAAGAACTTAAAGCCATCCTAGAAAATACTGATTTTCTCTTACAAATGTCCAGAAATAGTAATATCATCACATTTTTCCTTACTTGCCCTATACAAATAAAGTGGCTAGGTACAGACTCCTCGGCTTAAAATTCCACTTAATAATGTGTTTTTAAAACACATTATACATTTTTTAATCGATGTTGGGGCGCCTGGGTGGCTCAGTGGGTTAAGCCGCTGCCTTCGGCTCAGGTCATGATCTCAGGGTCCTGGGATCGAGTCCCACGTCGGGCTCTCTGCTCAGCGGGGAGCCTGCTTCCTCCTCTCTCTCTGCCTGCCTCTCTGCCTGCTTGTGATCTTTGTCTGTCAAATAAATAAATAAAATCTTTAAAACACATTATACATTTTTTAAAAATCACTGTTTCCCTGGCTTCAAGAGGACAATGTAAATGCAGCATAGATGGGAAAGCTTCTCTCCCATCCCCCCAACGCTGCTTCCTTGCCACGAACATCAAGGTTGTCACTGGTGCAATTGCCTTTCAGAATTTTTTTTGTCAATGATGAGAGAGGCAATTACAAGCAGTTCCCCTCTGCGTGACGCGGCCCGGAAGACAAGCAAATTGCGGCTCTTGATGGATGCCAGCTATTATAGACAGTGGGTTGGAAATCTCCATATAGGGAAAGGAAAACCAGCAGAGGAGAGACTGAACAAAAACACCAATACACAGAGAGAAGTTTTCATGGAGAGAGAGAGTTGGTTAATTGTTAGCAGACAAGGACTTGGCAGAGCGCTGAGCACCATGACATAGCTGGGAATATGTTTATGCTTTGACGCGTTCACACCCATCACCGGAAGTTTTGAGATTTAAATAAAAGTCACATATCTGAAACCTGACCCACTCCAACCGGACGTGTTTCTTAATGAATCGTGTGGTCTGAAAAGGGGTGACTTTGTGCCAGAGAAGGAACTGACGTCACTGATGCCACAGGTGGAAATACACGTACTTACTTGTGTTACACGGAGGGCTTGCAAAGTTTTGAAATACGTTATTTGACTCTAACGGGATGTTCTGAGAAATGAGCACTAGCATTATAAATGCTTATGAGAACACCGGAACCCCCGACGTTGCTGCTCGTTAGGATGACAGTTCAGCGCCCGGCTTTGGGTCCTTGTGTGAGGAGAGGTGATGGGCAAGAGGAGGATGGGATTTGATTTTTTTAAAGATTTGATTTATGTATTTGACAGAGAGAGACACAGCGAGAGAGGGAACATAGGCAGGGGGTGTGAGAGAGGGAGAAACAGGCTTCCCACTGAGCAGAAAGCCCGAAGCGGGGCTCGAGAGAGGACCCTGAGATCATGACCTAAGCTGAAGGCAGACACTTAACGACTGAGCCACCCAGGCGCCCCAAGGAAGATTTGATTTTATTTTTAGGGTGTTTTTTTTTTTTAAATATTTTATTTATTAATTTGACAGAGATCACAAGTAGGCAGAGAGGCAGGCAGAGAGAGAGAGGAGCAAGCAGGCTCCCTGCTGAGCAGAGAGCCCGATGCGGGGCTCGATCCCAGGACTCTGGGATCATGATATGAGCCGAAGGCAGAGGCTTTAACCCACCGAGCCACTTGGGCGCCCGGAAGATTTGATTTTAAAGAAAAAAGCACTACTATCAAAAGGCGCCTGTCCCTTAAGGGATCATCCTGGGGACTGTGTTAGGAAAGGGTATCAGTCTAAAAAGTCTTTTTCTAGATTCTCTCTGTAATACTGTTAGGGAAAGTATGCTAGGTTTATGCCGTGTGTGCCAGGTGACGTTTGTTGCTGCAGTGCGTTTTCGTGATGGTGTCCTGATGTGGGTGATATGCCGGATAAAAGTCTGTTAGGAAGATGAAGTTGCACCTGCAAAAGGTCAACATCGGTTTTTATTTGCATCCAACATTGTGATTTCGATAGTACAGCCATTAGTAACTCTCAGCAAAGTATTTGGGACATAATAGGTCAATAGTGTTTCTTTACCAATTCAAGGAATAAAACAGGTAGGTCACTGAATAAAACAGATTGCTGACATAAAATTACTCAGCTGAAAGAAAGAAAGGTAAATTAATCTGAAATACAGCATCACCCTTTATAGGAAACATTATCTGAAAAGGGTACTTTCCTATTGTCAGGGGTTTTTCATTCTGGTCCAGGTTCAGGATTTTATCATGTTAAGGTGGAAAATGATTGCATAATTATTTCCTGAGTGGAGGGATCATGAAATTATTTCAGGCAAGGGCCTCGAAGTGAGGTGGTGTGGATTTAGTTTTCATCCAAGAACTTCCAGAAACGTTACCGTCCTTCTGCATTTATCCTGAGATGTCCCCCTGAGCCGCTCTTTTATCTTTTTTTCCCTCCTCAGGTGTGGAATCCATAGCATGTTCCCTTTGCACTTAGCGGCCCTAAACGCTCACTCGGACTGCTGCAGAAAGCTTTTGTCGTCGGGTAAGTAACCCCTTCCCACAGCCGAGGCTTAACGTGACCTGTAAGGAGCCGCGTGGCTCTGGGTGTCTGGCCCGAGGAAGCGGCTGCCTGTGCTTTATGTCATCCGTTACCTGGTCTGGGGACAGCTCCCAGCCATGCTTGGTGTTGCGGCTGTTTGAGTGTAGTTTTTCCTGGCCCGGAATGAGAGTCTTGCCTGTTTTAACAGTTAAATCATGGGTGATCCCAAGTGAGAGACAGACAGGGGTGGCCACAGCTTACTGGAAGTTTGTCGGAATCAGGGAAAATTTTTTGAGGCTTAAAAGGGTGGATTGAACAGTTAATATTTTCAACAAAGGAAAAAGGCCAAAGCCGCCACGTTTTGACAGTAGAAATACCGCGTTATCTTCCTCCTCTGTGGGCTCTGATAAATCCCTATGGTGTGACCCCCTCCACTAGGTTTAATTTTTATTTTTTTAAATGTGGGTCTATTTGGAACCAAGACATTTTTTCTGGTTTGGAGCTTTGCTAATCTTTCTTATCACTGCTTCTGCCAACCTCCCTGTATTAAGAAGTTCCTGGCTTTCAAAGGTGATAGAGGTCTGCAAGGCAAAGATTGTTTATGAATTAATTCAACAGACATCCCAGAGGCATTTTTATTTCCTTTTAAGTGCTTTACCTATGGTTGATTCTGCCTTCACTGCTCTTGGCATGTTTAAAAAATCATCCCTGCATGAAAGCATGTTTCCCAAATGTTAAACCAACTGAAAGCTAATAATACACATAAGAAAATATCTACCCCAGCATGTTAAGATTCCTCCTTTGCTGTCCATGTTTTCTCCATGTGTTCTGTCTGCCTGTCTAGTGCCCTACTTATCTCAAATTGGTTTCATAAATTTCTATCCTGGGATTGAAATATGGGGCTGTGGTTCACCCAGGGCTGAATGTGAAAATAAATTCTTCTAGACTTCACGGTTCTTCCTATAAAATTGCCAAGCTTGAGCAGTTACCATTCGTTTCCATGACAACCTCTTTCTGACTACAATTGCTTGCATTCTGGTTTTTCTACTAACTGATTTTTCTGTCTCTGCAATGTTTCTTGTGGTTTAACTAGGACAAAAGTATAGCATAGTATCCTTGTTTAGTAATGAGCACGTGCTGTCTGCAGGCTTTGAAATAGACACCCCAGATAAATTTGGAAGAACGTGCCTTCATGCTGCTGCCGCAGGAGGGTGAGTAGTTAGCAATTTCCCTTCTCCCTTCATGACTTAACTCCTCATTTCTCTTACTTAACTCCTCATTTCTCTTACTGCTCTTACTTGTCTATGAATCACAAGCAGTCTCCTTAGATGAGTAAGAATCATTTCTACCGACGCCAAATAGCACTTTTGCATTTCCATATTAATTGTAAGTTTGTTCTTCCTAAGAAAATTTGTTAGCCCACCTCATAGAGAGAATTGTTTTCTTTCATTTTCTCTTCTCTCTCTCTTTCTTTTTCTTTTCTTTTCTTTTTTTTTTTTAATTGTAGGTCTTCAGCCTATAGAATATGTACTTACCTGATATGCACTCTACCAAAAGAAAACAATTTGAGATTTGTTCCTAAGTTTTTCGTTTTTTGTCGCTGGTAGGTGGATGATGATCAAAGGAATCCAAGATTGAGTTAGTTCATGTTTATTGACAGATATTTTTGTCCTGATTTCAAAACTGATTTTTAAGTACGTCAATGGTTAAATGTGACTAAAGGGCAAAGAAACTCAAGGGATAGGCAAGAAACAATTTAATCCTTGCCTTTTTTTTTAAAAAAAGTTGTAAAGAGCATTTTTCATCAGACCCCCTTTTTCATATCAGTGGTGAGACTTCGGCTCTGGTCAGCGTGTTTCAATATAGGACCAGACATTGACCAAACATGGCCTCCCTCGGGTGACCTTGTTTGGGTAAGGTATTAGTTCTCAATCAGTCTGCTAGTCCTCAGGGAACAGCGATGCTTCTCTACTTGTCATCTGTACATTATTAAAGGCATCACCTCTTTATCAGAAGTGGGTTGACTGGGAAGCTTTAGAGCCCTTACTTGCAGGGGTCCCTTCCAAAATTGTGTATTCAGTTTTATATTCATAATTATGTCTTATTTTTTAAATTACTCTCCTTCTCCCCAACCTTCTCCCCAAATTGAATGACCTTCATAAGCCAAACACCTAGATCTGCCTCTGCCTTTGTTCCTTTGGATTCATTCAGTAAGAAACAGGGGCTTTTACATCAACTGGCAGGCAACACCAACACATCATGGTCCCAGAAAGTTCTTATATTTTAGGACTGAAACAGTGGGTTCTCTGAGAAAGGTGGCTACAAAGAGTGAGTGGGGGGGGGGGGGGGGAGAGCCTTGCTCGGGTTCCTTATTAATGAGATCATTTTTCATATTAAAATCATAATAAAACAGTAAATCCTAGACTGCCTCTCAGCCCTCCAAGTATAGAATAATAATGGGTGATTGTCTCTTTTTATGCCGACATTTAAAAAAATTATCAGACCTTGGCAATGCACCGTCCTGGGTTCATATCTGAAGCTCCTATTACAATTAATATTTAGCGACATGCCCTTCAATTGGAAAATTCACTTCAGTGGGTCCTTTATCTCTACTAAACATGATTTATTGCTTCTGAGAGTGACAAAGAAGCTCTGGAAGATCACTGTGCCCCCTTACATTATTTTTGTCCTTTTATTTTTTGCACATTTATTTACCTATATTACAAGGACAGGGAAACGCAGCTGTCTTATTTCCCATTATGGAGAGTCTGGGTTGAAAATGGTTATCACGGTGAATTCATTCTCCTGTGATAAAAGGTAATGTTTCTCCATTGTGGCTCATTGTGTAGAGGTGACATGAAGTCATCACAGGTGTAAGGGGTTGTTTCCTTAACTCTTGATGGTTTTGAAAGAGATTCTCGGGCTACACGATGAAAACACCACTAAAGGTTTAGCCATGTAATCATCATTAAATACCTTGGTCTTGGAATTGGAAACATTCCATCAAGCTCTTTAATGCATCAATTTATTAGCTTGGTATTTTAAATCCTTGCAATGTTCCATTCCTCTAAGGTGTTCAGGTTGGTTTTGCATTCGCAGAATTTAAAGCTGGAGCTCTCATTTCATCTTGGCCCCACACTTCACCAAAATAAGCTCTGTCTGAAGATAGCCAAGCAGTTGACCTGTACCATCTTAATGAGGTTTTCCCTGTCTTTCTAGTAATGTGGAATGTATAAAACTCTTGCAGAGCAGCGGAGCAGATTTCCATAAAAAGGACAAGTGTGGGAGGTATGTAAACGGGGAATTGCGCTTCAGTGCCTCGGTGACGGGTGGGGAGCAGTCCTGCTGGAATCGTGTTGCAGTGAAATGGTAAACAGGGAAGCTAACTAGGGAGATTCCGTGCTCAGAAGGAAATCCCTTTTTGTAGCGAGACACCCACGAGGCAGACACAAGCCCCAAGGCAGGCATGTCCTCTCACGGCTTCTGTTTGGAAGTGCCAACTGTGTCTTGTCTTCTGGTCTTTTCCCATAGCATCTCTCTATCCCCTCCCCTCCACGTGCACCCTAGACTAATGCCTTCCCACCCTTCCAGATTTCTGTCAGGTAACACCTCCTGCCCCTGCTGGCGGGACTGCTCCTCCTCTCTGCTCCCCTGGGACCTCCCTACTCCACAACGGGAACACACATCACGCTGTTCTAGTGGACCCTGGCTCTCCTGTCTCTCCCTTCCCTTGACCGTGGGGCTGCTGAGCACCAGGACTGGGTCTCATTTTCTCTTTACCTATGGGCTCTGCCACATGGTTGGTACCCAATAGTCTTCCATCTATTAATGAAAACACAAACAGTCCACTATGTAAAGTGCTTACAGTTTTCCTGTTTTTGGATGAGCAAGGAGAAACTCAAAAAGTAAAAGTGCCCATACAATGACTGTAAGATACGAAAGAGTGGTGCTTGAAAATTAATAAATAGTTCTTGAGATAAAGTTATTTTATTTCTAGCATTTCATTTGCTTATTATTCCCTAACTATTGGCTAGTGAATTCATGTTTCTGCAGTCCCTTACTCTTGGCAAGGTGCATGTATTTTCCTGTTACCCACTTGGTTTTCCATAACCACTCAGTGAGATAAATGTGGGTGCTTCTTACCCTTTTCAATAGATGAAGAAGTTGAGCTTGGAGAAACTAAATGAGTTATACCTGTAATAAATTTCCATGTATGTGTAAAATATCAGGAGTTTTTGACCTAAACTAGATGTTGGGGGCAGCTGCTCACGGGTCATTATTGAAGGAAGACGAGGAAGCCCAAGCCCAGAGAGGGATGTGGTTTGTTGCCCTTTATAGATCTGTCCGGACTACAACACAGGGCTTCCTAGAGTCCTTGGACATTGTTCTTCCCTTTTATCTATATCCCTACTCCCAAGGGTCTTATAGTTCAATGGAGAAGATGAGACAATACCGAGAGCTAAAGTTAAGGCAGTGTGAGATGAGACCTCAGGAGAGACCAGACAGGAGCTGCCTGATCTCAGACAAAAGGAAAGGAGAACTTCTGGGACTTCAGAAGCTTTGGGGTTTTGGTGGGTAGAAGAGGAGATGACATTCAGGAGAGGACATTCCAGGGAAGAAAAAAAAAAAACAAAACATGGGGAAAGGCAGGGGAGATGTGGACATGATTAGACAAACTTCAAGTGACCCACCTGGATGCAGTGATGGGTTCATGTAGGGGGGCAGAGAGAAAGCTTAGGAAGGTAATTTGGGCCCAGCTTAGAAAGGTCTTTGATTTTAGACTAAGAAATCAAGGCTTTGCTCACCAGAGAGGACTGACGGTTTTAGACCAGGATGTTGTGTGTGGGTGTCAGAACTTAGAAAATCTCGTTCTTCACTCATACCAACTAGAAATTGGTTGGAAGTTTGGTTAGAGCTAAGGAGGCCAATGGACTACTTTTGCAGTAGTCCAAAAGAGCTCTAGCGTAGACCTGCACCAGGACAGGCCCTGGGAGTGGAAAGAAAGACGAGATCCCCGGGTAGGTGTCCTTGTCTGAGGCCCTGACTTTGTAGCCTCAGCTCCAACTTCTAAAGTCAAAGGAAGGCATGTCCCTTGGCCTCTACACTCTGAGAGCTGAAGAGCTTTCCCCACTCCTAGGAATACTGCTGTCAGTGCTCCTGCTGATTGGGGGAGGGTCTGTTTATCAGATGAATGAAGTAACAAGTTGCTGTCTGTTTTTCAGGACACCTTTGCACTATGCAGCTGCAAATTGTCATTTCCACTGTATTGAGACATTAGTGACCACAGGGGCCAACGTTAATGAAACAGATGACTGGGGACGGACAGCTTTGCACTATGCTGCTGCATCAGACATGGATAGAAAGTAAAAACGGCCTTGCTTAAATTTCCTTTGGGGGTCTGACTGGGGAGGGGGAGGGTTTGCTGAGTTCTCTTCATGCTGCCTCCTGGAAACTGTGAATGAAGAATGGCTCTCATTCAGACCCAGAGGAATTAGAATTGCCTCATCCCTAACCCTGCTTTTCTCATTCTGCTCTCTTTATGTTTATCACGTGTCACTGCCCCATGGTTTCTCTTCTCTGGTCTTTGGGTTGAATGCCAAGTGGAGCTGTCAAGCCCAGGTTTTCAGTTCATTCATAATCAGTTGTAATTTATTTTGTCATATCCTACATTTTACATCATCACCATTTAAATGCTTCATTTGCCCTCAAATTTAATATTTGCTAATAGATTCATCACATGGTGGAAGTATCTGTGTATATACAATCCCAGAAGCCTTGAAATGCAGCGTCAGTGTGCAAAATTGGCACTGTTGTTCCAAACTGGGCACGGGTGCTCTCTCAGGAGCTGGAGGAGAGGAAGTTGGTGCCCTGCGCGTGTTTGGATTCTAGGTGCCTACGAACAGAAAGCCAGTTCAAGTGGGAAAGGGGGAGGGGTGCCAGCCGACAGCCTCTGAGATTGCTCTCAAAGACTCGAGCACCAGAATGCTTTTTGGTGTCCCTGTTTGGAGAATTATTGACTTACGTGCTGCGCTATGCTATGGAATTGATTCTGGGTCAGCGCTAAGTTCTTTTCGTGTACAGCTGTGGCTTTCAGATATTTTACAGTGACCCACAGTAAGAAATACATTTTACATCATGACCCAGCATCCATACTTAAATAGGTATGTTTTAAATATAAATGTAAAAAGGCAGCCAAAATTTCACAAGATCATATTTACCTTGACTATGTGTGATGCATTCTGATAGCTTCTCTTTTATTTTGTTAAGAAAAAAAAAGGCAACAAAATATTGCGACCCACGAAATTGATTTCATGATTCCGTGATGGATTATGACCTGTATTTCCAGTTTGGAAATCAGTGTTCAAATCCCCCTCACATTCATACACTGCTGGCAAGTCTGACAGAGCTGCCCTCGGGCTCTCATAGCCAGGCCGGTTATTCATTCAGCAAACTTTTATTGAGAACCTACTCTGTAGCAGGCTCTGTGCTGTTCTCTTAGAATAAACTGGGGGAACGAGTACCCGTCATGTGTTAAGAGATCTAAAAAGGAATCCCTGGTGATGAAAGCTTGCTCTGGCCGTCGAGGGGGACTGGAACCCCATTCCTCGGTAAACGTGGTGCTGAGCTGACAAGGAGGCAGCGAGGCGTGCGGAAGGAGTCAGGGAAGTGTTAACCTCCTGTTTACGTGGGAGCTTAGGATACTCGTGGAAGTGTGGACGACTTGAGGTCTTACTTGCCCTTTCCTGGGTGGGAGTTTGAGGAAAGCCACCTTCTCAGTTGGGTTCCGTGGAAGAGGATAGGAATGGCCTTTCGGAGAACCACGTATGTCCTCCCTGAAAAGACCGTGATGCTCATTTCTTTTGGGTTGCGGGAAAAGCCGTTGAGATATAGGTTGGATCAAAATTGCGAGTGACTGTGCCATGAAAGCAAATAATTGTAATTTTTTTTTCTTTCCCTTATGCTGAGAAGTAAGACTATGTTAGGAAACGCCCATGAAAACTCCGAAGAACTTGAAAGAGCCCGAGAGCTGAAGGAAAAGGAGGCTGCGCTGTAAGTTTCTGCTCGGCTTAACGCGCAAGATGGGGTCCCTGACGCGCGTCTGCTTTTCTGGTGGCCGCGGGGGCCAGTCTTTTGTTTGGGGGCTTTATTTGGGATCTTGAGGAAGTGATACGGGCTTGCCTTTAGTGAAGAAGAAATGATTCTTTTCATATATCCTTCGGTTATGCTATTTTCACACAAGAAACTCTTCCTAAAGTTGGAGCCTCACTGAGACTTGTCGCCGGGATGGGTCCGCGGTTTCTCGGAGTCTGAAATACTATGTTTGACTCTGCCACGGATCCTATGCGTCAGGAGACATGTTAAGCCTCCCCCCTCCCCAGGCCTTAGGCTCTCCTTTAATGACCTGGGGTAACTATCTGGCAGGTTCTAGAAAGAAATGTTCTGAGATTCCATGTGAACTACACTGCGTGTGCCCTGCGCCCCCCAGCGCACACACACCGCAGCTCACAAACACCCCCTGCCCCACCGCAGCCCACGTGCCCCTCTCGGGCTTCTGGTAGAGACTCAGCCTGGGTTGTGACAAGAGCTGGGAGTCACTGCCGTCACCCAGGGGTGCCGATGCGTAGGAAGCACTAATGCTTCGTCCTCCGAGAGTCCCTCCTGTGTGACAAGGCACCGTGCGAAGGTCGTGCTCTGCCTAGAGCAGTGCCCAGTGTGTCACGGCGGTTCGGTAACTGTTTGTTAAAAAACGAGCAAATGAATGAGCGCCGCCCACACTCCGTGTCCCGCTCTGTGGGGCCTGGGGAGGGGGTGCTCTAAGAGTCAGCACACACGGTTCCTAACGCGTTTATTCTCTTCTCCAGCTGTCAGAGGAGCCAATTTCTCTGTCACCCGAAGGCTTGTGTCCCCTCTAGGATCTTCCCCCTGTCCACTGGGCGCTCTTCCCATGTCCAGAGCATGGTGGAGCGGGGAGTTAGAGAGTGTGGCCCTGATACAGGCTGTCCCTGGGGTGGGGACAGGACACATAGTAAAACAATGACCGAGGTTTGGCCCTGACGTTCCAAACTTAATGATATTCAAAGGCTGTAGAATCTGAAGCCACCTCAGCAAATGCCCCTCCTCCAGCGAAATGGCAGCTTGCCCAGTGCCAGAGCAGGCCTCTTGACATCTGACGGGGAGGGAGCCTGGGTGGCCCAGTTGTCCAGCATCTACCTTCAGCTCAGGTCACAATCCCAGGGTCCTGAGATCGAGCCCCACATCGGGCTCTCTGCTCAGCAGGGAGCCTGTTTCCCCCTCCGTGCCTCTCTGCCTCCTTGTGATCTCTGTCTATCAAATAAATAAATAAAATATAAGTTAAAGTTAAAACACACTCAACTCAGTCATTGAGTGCTTGTGCTCTCTCCCTCTCTCTCTCTCAAATAAATAAATAAAATCTTAAAAAAAAAAAAAAAAAAACAAAACAGCTGTGGAGAGGGAAAAAGGACAAGCAGGGGAAGGCAGGGAACCGGCTCGCTGGAGGGCGCCTTCGTGCAGGGGCCACACCTCTCACCCAAATGCAGTCCTGATTTAAAGGGCATGTCTTGATTTTGCAGCTTTGGTTCCCAAATTGCTGGCCATGGCCTGGGAGGAGAAAAGATAAGCATCCCCAGTTAAAACTGGAATTTAGGTCCCCTCACAAACAATATAGAGAATATTCCGGCTCTGTAGTACTGTTGTTTTTCCCGAGACTGCTGCCGGTAGCATCGCACGGCTCTGTCCTGGGGTACATAGCTCTTTGGGAGCAAGTCCAGGTGTTTTTCAAATTACATGTTAAATTCGCCAACTGATTTTTAGAATGTAGCTCTTTCAGAAGCTGGGGATTTTGTGTCCACTACAATGTTATTCCTGTTGAAGGATTTTATTTCAGGAGCCCAATGCTGCTTAAAACGAGTCAGACCTGGGAGCCTGTCCATGGGCATTTAATTACCAAAAAAAGAAAAAAAGAAAAAAAAAAAGACTTCCTTTTAAGGTGCAAATCACCAAAGACTGCATGATATTAGGACTCTAGTATTAGTTTGATTTAATATGGAGCATTTTATGGATAAATCACACGACATGTAGATTTTTGGTTTAAAAAAATGTATGTCTTTCATCAGTTTTTTAGAAATTGAAATGTGTTTTAATTGTGTTTGTGTGTGATTTATTTACTCCTTTTGCCTTATGCCAAAAAGTAGGTGAGTGTCATTTTAAAGTGTCTGAGTCACAGGATGGTGTATGGAAGTGTGGAATCACTTTATTTTATACCTGAAACTAATATTACACTGTATGTTAACTAATTAGAATTAAAATAAAAGCTTTAAAAAAAGAAATAAAAACAATACCAAAAACAAAATAAAAACAAAACCAAAAATAAAGTGTTTGAGTAAACTGTAGAAATTTGACTTTGTAAAGGACATGTTCGTCCCAATGCTGCAGATAGAAAACTGAAATTACGGTTTTCTATCATAAACTCCTGCCTACTTATTCCCTTTTTAAGCAGCAGGATTGTACGCTTTGTAACAGGCCAGGAACAGAGCTCCGTACATCCCTGGGCACGCGTGTCAGCATTTCAGCGAAGGTGGAGCTCCTTCCTCCAACCTATTGTAAAGATTGTAGCTTTTTTAGAAAAATTACAACTTTGTCAGAAAAGGCTTTTTAAGCTTATTATTTATTATTTTATTCTAGTCTATACATAATGATGCAATTTAAGCCTCTCTCTTCAAATGAATTAATTAATCCTTTGTATTATTTAAATGTTCGCCCATTCTTTTAATCTTTTTATTGTTTGGGCTATTCTTAAGTGCTTTCCTTGTTATTTTCTTATTCTTTCTAGCTTTCATTTCCCAACCTTTTGCGGAGTCTTCAATTGCAAGGTTCAAAGTACACCCCCCTCTCTTCTTACAATGGGCTGAGCACATCTTTGTTAAATTTGAGACTTCATCTTTTGAATGTGGAGCTCTAGAACTCATTTTCAGTAATTTTTTTAAAGATTTTATTTATTTGAGGAACAGAGACAGAGATAGTGACGAGAGAGCACAAGTGGGGAGGAGAGGGAGAAGCAGGCCCCCCGCCGATCGGGGAGCCCGATGTGAGGCCCCATCCCAGGGCCCTGGGATCATGACCTGAGCCCAAGGCAGACGCTTAACTTTGCTTCACCTGCTGAGCCACCAGGTGCCTCTCTTCAGTAATCTTGATGGCCGACAGGTTCTGTGCACTGGGTGTCGTGCGCAAATGATGAATCATGGAACACTACATCAGAAAATAATGAAGTACTGTATGGTGACTAACATAATTTTTAAAAAAAGGTAAAAGGGGAAAAAAGACCTAATTATTCTTTATTATGCTAGGTGAAACAGGTCAGAGAAAGACAAATATCCTAAGATTTCACTTATGTGTGGAATCTAAAAAAGAAAAGAAATGCGCAAACAAAACCAGACACAGACTCCTAAGTACCGGGAACAAACTGGTGGTTTCTGGAAGGGAAGTGGTGAAGGGTTGGGCGGAAAAGTGAAGGGCTTTACGTGGTCCCATTTCTAGTTGTAAGATATGTAAATCATGGGGATGAAAGGTACAGCATAGGGAGTACTGTCAATAATATTGTAATGATGGTGTGTGGTGACAGAAGGTGACCACACTTAGAGTGGTGAGCATTGCGTAATGTAGAGAATTCTGAAATCACTGTGTTGTAGACCTGAAACTAATATAACATTGTACATCAACTGTAAAAAATCCCCAAACATTGTGTTATCAATGCAGGAGGAGACAATTGGATCGTTTTAATAGAACAGAGTCCAGATATGAGCCTTGTGTTGGACAGATATGCAATATTGATGATGACCTTAAAACAACTCAGTGGGGAGGAGATAGTCATGGATAATTTCTTCCCCCCTCCCAATAAACTTACCCACCCTCTTCTTCCTAAAGCCTTTCCTGAATTCTAGAATGACTAATTTAAGCTGAAGCTAAGACAGAAACACACACACACACACACACACACACACACACAAACATATAAAACTTCCAGTACATAAACCCTCACTGCCGAGGTTTTTTTTTTTTTTTGTAATATTTTATTTATATATTTGACAGAGAGAGATCACAAGTAGGCAGAGAGGCAGGCAGAGAGAGAGAGGAGGAAGCAGGCTCCCTGCTGAGCAGAGAGCCCAATGCGGGACTCGATCCCAGTACCCTGAGATCATGACCTGAGCCAAAGGCAGCGGCTTAACCCACTGAGCCACCCAGGCACCCCTGCCGGAGGATTTTTAAAGAAACACTTAAATTCACAAAGTGCTTTGTGGAACATTCATAATAGGAAGATATCTACATTAAGTATTGCTTCTGGTCTAGAGATGTTTTCTGAAATAACACCTCATTTTTATACTTACAGATGTCTAGAGTTTCTGCTTCAAAATGATGCAAATCCATCAATCCGGGACAAGGAAGGTTACAATAGCGTACATTACGCTGCTGCCTATGGCCACAGACAATGTCTGGAATTGGTGAGTTGTTCTGTCTTGTTTTGTTTTCTCTAACACCCACTGCACATGCCGGTCTCAATCTCTCAGAAATCCCTCATTACCCAATTAAGTTCTCATTAGAAATTGCCTTGAAGATAGTCTGTGGTAAGTAATTCCATTGTCTTACTTTACAATATGTTGTTGACCTTGCTCTGTTTCTGTCCATGCTCATCCCACAGCGGACTGGCAGTTGCTTCTTTTCTGTATTAATCTGGATTCAGAATGCTTGACTGCTGTACAGACAGTTTGCATTTTAAAGATAATTTGGATGTATCAGAAACACTTGGTATATTTTTCTGAAGTCACGCTGATCACCCTAATGTTCAATAGGGTTGTAGGAGGACTTACATAACCATTAGGGATATGCTTGTCATGGTCCCACATGTGTAGTTTAGGGAAAGAAATTGGCAAAGGCACAGCAGCAGAATTTATTGGAATTTCTAAAGCACCAAAGATTTCAAACCTATAGTTATGAAAAATCATCCGGAGGTTTTAAGTCAGAAGCCCTTCTCTTGGTATAGGTCACCAGACAAAAACTTTGGTGACCATAGGGACAGAAATGTAAAGTGAACAAGTGAAGTGAGCCCAAGTCTAGAGCACTAGTGGGGGAATTGCGACAAATAGGACATGCTCTTTCTAAAGGGAGAAACAGCTTGTCCTCCAGGGATGGAGATCAGGTGGTAAGTCACACTCAGGACTGAAGTCCGGTGCTTCAAGAGAAACTAGAAATCTAGACATTTTATATGAAATTTCCAGTTTTGGAAACACTGAGTGGGCCAGGAAGAAAGAGTGGGTTTGTGGTTAGATCCTGCCCACAGGCCACCACTGATATCTCCTCAGCCTCACCCGTAGGTCCGTTTCACCAGGACACACAGGCTATCACAACTCTCTAACTTTGGGCCAGTGGTAGGAGCCACATTTCTACCTGGACTCCAGCTCTTTCCTTGTCCTTTTCAAAGGAGTAGTCCTACTTTTCCGAGTTGCTGGGAAGTATACTTTGGAAAACACTTGCATTTTATCAGCTACCCAGTCTGTGACGGAAGGCATGCAGTGGACGACCAGTGGGCAGTTCTATCAGTGCCTGCATGGAAATGACTGAATGATGTCCTGCCACTTTCCTTTACCTTTGGCCTTGCTGATAGGTTTAAGTGGTTCCACTTAGGGTCATTTCTTTTTCCTTTTTTTTTTTTTTTTTTTTAGTTTTATTATTAAGAGAGAAAGAGTGAGCCTGTGCATGCAATTGGGGGGGGTGGCGCAGAGGGAGAGAATCTTCAAGCTGACCCCCCGCTGAGCACAGAGCCCAGCACGGGGCTCAGTTCCACAACCCCAAGACCATGACCTAAGATGAAACCAAGAGTTGGACACCCAACCAACTGGGCCACGCAGGTGCCCCCAATTAGGGCCGTTCTTACTATTTTTCTCTTAGCCATGAATGTGGAAAAATGTTCATAGACATTTGAAAATGAAGGTGTGATTGGAAAAAAAGAGCTGATTATTCCAGTGCTGCTTTGTGTGTCATTTATTGGTGAGTTATACTGCCCTCATCATTCTTGAAGACTTCTAAGTCTTTTTTCCTGAGCTTCTTGTGGATGCTGAAGGTTTCCTTGTTTGACCTTGGGGTGGCATTGTTTTCCCTCTCGTTTTGATTCCGTCCGAGTTCCTCTTCCAGTTACTGCAGCTGCATAACAAACCACCCCCAACAATTAGTAGCTTAAAACAAGTCATTATTTTATATCTCTTACCGTTTCTGTGGATCAGGAATTCAGGAAGGGCTGAGCTTAGTAGTTCCAGCTAAACGTATCCTTTGAGGTTATAGACAGTGTCTGGGGCTGGCATCTTTACTCATATGTCAATCACCTGGGTTGTAAGATTTAAATAGCTTTTATGGGGCTGCTTTATGTGGTTTTCTCCAGCCTGGTGGTTTCAGAGTAGTTGGATATCTCACATGGTGGCTCAGGGATCCAAAAGCGTTCTGCTCGGGACAGAGTGGGGGGAGCCAAAGCGAGAATGAGTGAGAGAAAGACAGTATTGCTCTTAATAATCTAGCCTGGAAGGTCCCACAGGGTCACTCCGGGGAGGAAAATTAGACTCCACCTTTCAAAGGGAAGTGTGTCGAAGAACTTGCAGACGTATTTTAAAACCACCCAGTTCCATAGGAAGATGTAGAAAGCTAGTGATTCCATAGCCTTCTATAAGATGGACCTTCATGGAGAACCACAAGTAGCCAAGGGGCAGTTCCTTATCTTGTAGAGCAAACCAAACCACAGGACAGTAAGTGGTTTGTACCAAAGACATAGCTCTGGCCAGTGGAAGAGGCAGGCTTCTGAATTGGGATTCCCGATTTAAAAAACAAGAAATGTTTACCACGCTGCCTCCCAGTGCAGGGCAGAGCTCCCCCACCCCCCAAGGCTGTTCGGCACAGAGCAAAAGCTTGGTAGGAACTGGTTGAAGACAACATCCCTTCTGCCTTCTAAATCCAGCATTGCTGTGGGAGTGGATCTAGACCTATCACCGGACAGGACTCCGTGTCTAGGTCCCACGTAAGAAAGGCTGCTCACAAAGTGTGTGTTTAGTAATCAGTGGCAGCGTGAATGCTGACTGTGGTTAAGACCCATTATGCGCCTGCGGTCCAAAATGTACTTAAGACACAGCTGTCTTGAATTGGTTTTCTCTATGAAAAACACATGTCATAATTGGACATATGAAATTTTATTACAAAGTTATTATAGTCTTAATAACTTTGCTGTTTTAAAGTACTTTGGGGAGTTATCTTTAATCCCATAACACAAGTAACTCTGAAAATGATTATCCTGTAACATTTTCTTTCTCTGTAAATAATATATTGCATATTATTTTCATTTTTTCTCGAAAGCCATTTCAAGGCCATTATTTCTATTCTCCAATGAAAACGTTTTCTGTCCACAAGAAGGTTTTTTGAAGTTCTGTCTCATAATGAAATGACCTCTTTGATTATATCAAAACTTGCCCTGTGTAATTTACAAAGAAATGATTATTCTTGGCAATTTTAAGACATTTGAAATTAGGTAGGGGAGGTATCCATTTATCTTCATTTGTAGTATCAGCTAAAAAAGTCAGATTATTGATATAGATTGGTAGAAATGTCATCATTTGCTTTCAGGAAAGAACCAGAGTGGGCTTACAACACAGACGGGATGAAAATACCCCCCATCCCCCCAATGATTGCGGTGGGATGGAAAGTTCTGTCTATTTCCATTTTGGAATGCATCCTAAAATTCCTCTTGGGTGTGGTTCAGCTAAGCAGAGATCCTAAACAAGGTACCGACATTCTTGGACCTGCCCCCTCCCACTCAAAACAAAACACAATGCTGGGCTTTCCCATCAGACTGACATCGCAGAGCCAGACCGCTGCAGCCGTCTGTCTTACTGCCGGCTCAAGAGCTGCGAATGGCTTTGGGAGTGGCTGGGGCCACCCCTCGTGGCATTTACTGCGTGTTTCTCACGTGCCAGAAATGCCATTTAATTATTTTTTTCTTTAAGTTATACTGAGATATACTCGACGTCCCACATGTAAAGTTAAGCTGTGCAGCGTGACAGGGCACCTGGGTGTCGGCTGAGCGTCCAACTCCTGGTTTCCACTCGGGTCCTGACCTCGGGTCCTAAGATGGAGCATCAGACTCCACTCTCGGTGGGTTGTCTGCTAGAGAGTCTCTCTCTCCCTCTCCCCCTGCCATCCCCCAACTCACACTCTTTCTCTCTCTAAAATAAAAAAATCTTAAAAAAAAAAAAACTGAAAAAGAGGTGTACAGCATAAAGACTTGACATCCATATATTGTTAAATGATTTCCACAATAAGACTGGTGATCATCCACGATCTCATGTGGACACACACACACACACAAAAGAAAGAAAGAAAAAGAAGGGGCACCTGGGGGGCTTGTCAGGTAAGCATCCAACTCTTTATTTTGGCTCAAGTTGCGATCTCAGGGTCTTGAGATTGAGCCCTGCGTCAGGCTCCACACTCAGGACGGAATCTGCTTGGGATTCTCTCTCTCTCTCTCTCCTTCTATCCCTCCCCCCTTGTCTCTCAAATAAATAAAATCATAAGGAAAAAACAAGAAAAGAAAGTATTTTTTTCCTTGTGATGAGAATAGGGCTTGTTCTTGATACAATAAGTTGGGTTTTTGAGGGACACCTTTTCTGATTTATACTCGCTTCCTCTCTTTCTTGTACCACGATACCCTCACAGTCCTGAAAACTCCCGTTCTGTGGGTGCTAGGCATTAGGGAAGCAAACTAATTAGCCGGTATGCACTTGGAGGTGCATTTCCCAGACTCACCACTGCTCTGCCAGTACTCTCCCTCATCTTACCACAAACACCCCTGCCTTCCTGGGACATCATCCTCTTAACAGACCGGTCCTGACTCTGCTGGAATTATACCAGTGAAAGACAAGTTTCCAGTCCCTCTGAGAGGCTTCCCGGAGCCTCCAAGCAAGAATTATGCAGAGAGTCATTTCTTGATGTCACATTCCCTAGCCTGTGTGTCTGGCCTGTGGAAGGAAGAGGGTATTTGCAGCCCCTGAGCCTTCGCTGCTACACCAGGGCCCTTGGGGAGTTGGTCCTTTGGGAGATGGTGTGGCACTGGAGACGGTGGGTGACCTTCAGAGCCAGCTGATCTGGAACGTTGGTAAAATTTATCTTTTGCCTCTTTCCTCATCTAGTTGGGCAATTACTGTGATTATGCATATCTATAAATACACATCATTAATTTTGGTGCAGATTTTATTTGACTCTGACATTTAACTTGGTATGGGTTTCCTTGGCGTTCATGGTTTGTGGCCCCTCGCTATGATCATAAGCTTGAATTTATAAGCCATGCTTTGTGTTCAGTCTATTCTGCTATAATAAAAAAGGAACAGAAATTATTTTAATTGTTTTCACTCTACTTCCTTATATAAATTTATATTGAATTCATTCCATGAGCAAACAACTTCCAGAAAGTACTATGAACTCCTTAGCCTTGATAGAATAGCCAAGGTCCAGGATTCTGCCAAGTCTGCCTACTTAGGCCAGTGTTCTCAGCTGGTTGTGATAAAAAAACGTATGTACTATGGGTACAAGCAAAACTCTCCCCCTGAATGTGTGCTGAGAGCTGTGATAAGTCATATTCAGTTGGGCTCAAAATAGCAAAGCAGAATGGAAGAGACTTGACCAATAAAGCATCTCCCGTCTGAATACAACTTGCGTCTGAGTGGGGGAAGGGAGTTGGCGAAGGGGAGCCCTGTGGCTCCCCTTTCCTCTATCTGGAGGGCATTCGTACTGGCTCTGCAGGGGAAGATTACAGAATCATGTCCCTATTTGGAATTTGTGAGTTTATATTGGCGTGCTCTTTTTCTTTTACAATATTAGAGATTTGTCTGTGAACATAAAGATCTTTGTGGCTTTGTTATTGAAATGGAAAAATGTATGTGCCAATATGATTACGTAAATTGCCTGCAGAAATTTAGAAAGATGGTTTGAAAACTCCAGGCCTGTGATTAAGTTCAGTCAGAGATTACACCATGCCAAATTACTTGCGATTTGGCTGCTTCCCTGGGACCTTCTCCTCTTTTCTCTGTTACGAGCTAACTTGGACTTCAACTCTGAGAGTCCATGGGGGTGACAAATGCCCCTGCTTGTCTACCCTAGGAGTTTCTGGGATTCTCTGGAGATAACTCTCTCTGGGCAACCGAACACTGAAACTATGCCGCTTTCAGATAAACTACTCAATGTTTTGAGCTGTTTCTTGTGTTTATCACCAGACCTTAGGGGACCATTGTCACTTGGCTCTGTAGAAGATGTACTTCTATTGGCAAAATCTAATTAAGTTTCTCAAGACTAAGAAAGCAGGGTATAAGAGAAGTGTTAAAAAGAATAGGGTTTCTGGGGCTCCTGGGGGTCTCAGTGGGTTGAGCCTTTACCTTTGGCTCAGGTCATGATCTCAGGGTCCTGGGATCGAGCCCCACATTGGGCTCTCTGCTCAGCGGGGGGCCTACTCCCCTCCCATCTCTCTGCCCGACTCTCTGCCTACTTGTGATCTCACTCTCTCTCTCTGTCAAATAAGTAAATAAAATCTTAAAAAAAAAAAGAATATGGTTTCTAAGCTGTTATCTGAATATGAGAAGAAGAAAAGCCAGCAAACTTGAACTCTAGCCCCAAACAAGTCTCTGATGACTTTTTTCTGTCCCCAGAGGTACTTCTTAGAGATGGACCTAGAGGTGTATATGACCTTCCAGCAGGCAGACTTCCAGTGGGCAGAGGAAACCTTAACAGTGCTGGTCTTGTTTTTTCTTCTAATTTAGTTGAAGAGAACATAAAATCTTACAGGGAACTCTCATTAAGGAAGGGCGGAGGGGGGGACACAGATCTCTTCCTGCCACTGGCAGCCTGCTAGGTTAGAAATGTAAATATAAGCCACAACATTGGAATCAGCATGTGACATGAATCTATGTTCGGAAGAGTGGAATAGACAGTATTTTAGGACAAAGTGTTTCATTTATTTCTTTGTCATACAGCAGAAAAAAAAATTTTTTTTGTCTTTACTGTGAACGTATTTGGCAATGGATGAAGGAATCATTCCACGGGGTGTATTAAAATAATTTCATTTTCACTTTTGTTGATGGCCCAGGACGGTGGGGCCACTGCCTCCATGTTTCACAGTGGAGCACCAGTGTTTCAACCCATGGCCCCCTTACCCATTTAGGAAGTTGGAGATCCGAGGGCAACTTGTAAGGGCGACAGCTCTGCTATAAATCCCACTACTGCTCCCTTCCCCCCAGAGCAGATTGTACAGATGATTTCTCCCGACTCCAAGCCCCGTGACAGAAGCTCTGAGGAGATTTTTTGGATACCAGATATGTGTCCTGTGCAATTTAGGGACTAGGTGAACTGACATAACAATCTAAAGACTGTATAGCTCTGATCAGAGCTTGCTTGCCAGAAATTAAATAAAAAGAGGTCTGCATTTAAGAAATACTCCATCCCCACCAGTGATGGGTCAAAAGTATACACTTCCCAATGTTCAAATGTGTGCCAAGGGCCAGAGTTGGCCTGGAGTTCTCCTGGGTCCTAGTCAAGAGTGAGGAGACCCAGGATGCTTGGGGTGGGGCGGCAGGTCAGGGAGGGAATGTGAGTTGCTAGCAGAGAGGGCCAGTCGCACAGGGAGCGGGAGCTGCAGGTGAAGGTCCCAGCGCGGTGGGGTTGCTCAGAGCCTACCTAGCATCCCCGATAGAGAATGTCCCTGCCAGAAGGGTACCCGTCCATTGTCCATGTCCCCATCTGTGTCCTCTTTCCCCCCTGTCTCTCCCAGTCCTGGAAGAGGCAGAAGCAGAGACAGACAATGAGGAGAGGGAGGAGGAGAAGCCCTAGGCTGGGGACGAAGTAGTCAGCCTTGACTCCTTCCTTGCCCACTGCAGGCTTTGTGAGAGGCAGAGAGAAGCTTCAACATTAAACAGCATTCAGAGTTAGTGATTACTACGCTGGACGAGACCCACTGTTTACTGATACGAAGTTATACTTGTAGCTAAAGTGTCCAGAGGACTTTTTATCATTAGCTGAAGATTTTATCAGAAGTGACAGGAAAAGAAGTAGCCTCATAAAGGAGATTAGACACAGGACTGGGAAAGGGAGAATAAAGTTAGTGTGTGATTTTACTTCGTGACTCATTGATTCAGTACAAAGTCACACACTTAGCATCATTGTTTTAGGGAAGATTAATGCCAAGCTTGAAGGAAGAATGAACTATTATCCTTTCCTTGTATGTGGATTTAAATACCTCTTTATAAGACAGAGGTTCTAGTAATGCCAGGCACTTATCAGGTACCCAAAATTGTTGAACAAATGAAATACACTTATGAACAATTAAGCCTGACTTAGTGATAAAACTTAAATTCTACCCAAACTTAAAACTTATAACTATTATGATGACTGTCCTATTAGGAAGGTTTTTTTTTTTTTTTTTTTTTTAATAGAAGAGACACAGGTGGGAGAAGAAATGAAAATTTACTTTTCTGGTTTGGCCTTTTCTTTAGATTTGATTGCTTCCCAGCACCAACTCGTTTTATTGCAATATCCCCTCCATTTTTTTTCTTCCTCAAGATCTGAAAACCTATACTGATATATCAAACTGATATGAAGACACCCACCAAACTAAAATTATATACGCTGACCTCCCCCCCACATACACATTTTCTATAATTTCTTCCAGGTGGACAGTAGGCACTAAGGGCTTCAAGGAAGGAGAATTATTGATCTTGGTATAGGAGCTTCTAAAGGACTCAGTGATGTAGGAGAAAGGAAGATTTCTTAAAGAGAATATAGCTTAAAATCCTAAAAAAATTTAATCTGGCCTTTCTTCCCTCTCTCTTTTTTTCTTTCCTTCTTTATTTCCTTCCTTCCTATTCAGTTAAAGACCCATTGGGCAGGCCTGGATAGGGCAGAAAAGTAGTCTAATTTGCCTGGAGCCCAAGGAGACGGTGTGAGGAAGGCAGCCTAGTAAAGACTGGAACCCACTGAAGGACAGTGTCTAAACGTATATGCACCAAACAACACAACTGTAAGATATGTGAAACCAAAACCAAATGAACTGAAAAGAGAAATCCACAATCATAGTTAGAGACTCGCACTTCTCTCTTAGTAATTGATAGGACAACTAGACAGAAAATCATGAAGCATACAGAAAAGCTCAATAATACAAGAGGATCTAATTGACAGTTATACAATACTCTGTCCAACAAAAACAATGAATATTTTTTAAGTGCACATGGGACATTCACCAAAATATCCTGACCCACTGGACAAACATCAATAAATGTGAAAGAATTGAAATCATATAGAGTATGTTCTCTTACAACAATGGAATAAAACTAGAAATTGGTAACAGAAACATACAAGGAAAAATGTCCAATGCTTGGTAATCAAATAACAGACTCCTAAATAATCCACGGGTCAAAGCAAATAATATCAAGGGAATTCCAAAAAAATACATTGCATTGGATGAAAAGAACAATGCAACAAATCAAAATGTGGAGAAATAGTTAAATTAGCACAGATGAAAAATTATAGCTCTAAGTGCTTACAGTAGGAAAGAGGAAAAGCCTCCAGTCTAAGTTTCCACCTCAATCTAGAAAAAGAAGAATAAAATAAAGCCCAAATAAGCAGAAACAGGAAATAATAGAGATGGGACCTAAAAGAAATAAAATTGAAAACAGAAAAATAATGGAGAAAGTCAATTCTTAAAAATCTGGTTATTTTGTAGATTAATAACAAACTTCTGGAGAGACTGACCCGAAGAGAGAGAGGGAGAAAGGGAGAGACCACATGCATGAGAGAAGACACAATTCCCAGTATCAGGAATGAAATGGTGTGTCACTAGAGACCTTTCAGACATCAGAAGGATAATAAAGAAATATTGTGAATAGCTCTGTGCACATAAATTTGACAAAGTTGTGAGGTAGATCAATTAATCATAAAACACAAATTACCACAACTTACCGAATATAAAGTGAATCATTTGAATAGCCCTATAACTACTTAGAAAATTGGATTTTAGGGATGTCAGGGTGGCTCAGTTGGTTAAGCAACTGCCTTCAGCTCAGGTCATGATCCCAGGGTCCTGGGATTGAATCCCACATCAGGCTGTCTGCTCAGTGGGGAGCTGGCTTCTTTCTCTATCAGCTGTTCCCCCTGCTTGTACTCTCTCTCTCTCTCTCTCTCTCTCTCTCTCCGACAAATAAATAAAAAAATCTTTAAAAAGAACTAAAGAAAGAAAACTGGATTTTAAAACTCTCCCAAAAGAAATATCCAGGTCCAGATGATTTCACTGGAGAATTCTACCCAATATTTAAGGTAGAATTAATACCAATTCTCTAAGATGTTTTTTGAAAAAATGGAAGAGAAGAGAATGCCATCCAGTTCATATATGAAGCTAATACCCTGCCACCAAAACCAAACAAAGGTGGGGAGATATAGGCCAGTATCTCTCAGGGATATAGATGCAAAAATCCTTAAAATATTAAGGAATAGAACTCAGTAACATATACAAGGAATTGTATATCATGACCAAATGGGGTCATTATAGGGAAAGCCTATTTCGATCATTGAAAGTCAACATAATTCACCATATTAATGAGTTAAAGAATAAAAATGGCCAAAAAAAGAAAATATCACATGATTATGTCAAATGACATGGAAAATTATGACAATTCAATACCTTGAATAGATTCATCATCTTGAATAGACTTTTTTAAAAACTCATAGAAGAAACAGGAATAGCAGGGAGGTTTCTTAGTTTGATAAAAAGCATCTAGCAAATTCATTAAAAAAACAGCTAATATTGTACTTAATGGTAAAAGACTGAATGCTATCTCCTAAGCCTGGGAACAAGGCATGGATGACTGCTTTCAGCACTCTCATTCAACATTGTACGGAAAGTTCTAGCTAGAGCAAAAAAGCAAGAAAAGGAAATAAAATGCATAAGGATCAGAAGGAGAAAAGTAAAACTCCCTATTTGCAGATAACATGATTGTCTACATAGGAAATCCTAAGGAATCAAGAAAAAAACTCCTAGAACTAGTGTATATAGCAAGGTCACAGTATACAAAATAAATATAACAAAAATCAGTTGCATTGTTATATATGCAGAATGAACATGAGGGCATCAAATTAAAGATACAGTATTGAGGTGCCTGGGTGGCTCAGTGGGTTAAAGCCTCTGCCTTTGGCTCAGGTCATGATCTTAGGTCCTGGGATCTAGTCTCGCATCGGGCTCTCTGCTCCGCAGGGAGACTGCTTCCTCCTCTCTCTCTGCCTGCCTTTCTGCCTACTTGTGATCTCTGTCTGTCAAATAAATAAATAAAATCTTAAAAAAAATAATAAAGATGCAGTATCATTGACAACTGCCAAAAAAATGAAATATGGGACTTATCTCCTGAAAAGTACTAAATGCTGATGAAAGAAATCAAGGAAGGTCTGAAAAAGGAGAGATTCTCTGAAATTTGTGGCACCAGAGTTCATAGAACTTGGATCAACGATTAAAAAGTCATCAGACATTCATTCCTGGAAAGAACCAATCCTTCAAACAAAACAAAACCCTACTTCTCTTTCAGAGCCTTTCAGGGCACTTGGGTGGCTCAGTCAGTTAAGTGTCTGACTCTTGACTTTGGTTCAGGTCATGATCTCAGGGTCATGACATTGACCATTGTGTCAGGCTCTGTGCTGGGCATGGGGGTCTGCTTAAGATTCTCTCTCTCTCCCTCTGACCCTTTTCCCACCTTTCTCTCTCTCCCCCTTTTCTTCCCTCTCTTTAAAAAAAAAAAAAAAAAAAAGCCTTTCTCATGGAGGAGAAATTTAACAACTCTGCCTATTTTTAGTAAAGTCACAGTAATGAGCATTTATTGCAAGCATGTTGGCCCAGGCCCTGTGCCTGCATTGTCTCGTTTAATTCTCGCAACAGCACTGTGAAGGAACCTCCATTTTTATCTGTATTTCACATGCGAAGACCCTAAAGTCTGAAAAACTCAAATAACTTGCCCTGGGTCCTGCAGCTGGTGTGATGTAGAACCAGGAGTCCAACCATGTTTATCTGACTCTCAACTTCAAGCTTTAACCGTTATGTGGTACTCTCTGGAAGACTGGCAAATTCCACCCTCTGAAAGCTAACACTATCTGAGAACATCCAAATTCCACACCCACCAAGGCAGGGCCATCCAACCAGGATATCACCGAGATGTGTGTGCGGTCTTAGGTTTTAATCAAAGGAAAGCGGGACAACCTTGGACGGTGCCAGTAACAGTTATGTCTGTGTCATCTTTGGAAAGCCTTGTCTTCACCACAAGTGTGTCTTTCCTTCTGTCAGGAGAACAAAGCTGCCTTACAGCATTACCCACCTAGTGAGAAGTAAAATGACCCCAGCTACAGCTCTCAAGTACATCCCACTGCGGCCCTGGCCCCGGGACTTTAGCACATATTTTCATAAAAGCACTCTTTCTTGGACCCAGCCTTCCTTCTGGAATCTCTGTTCAGTATCTTTGTAACAGCTGCCATCAGCCTGGCTTCGCTCCGCTTGTAGGAACAGCTGCCAGGAATGAACCCTTCCAGCCTGGGGGCGGAGGGGTAGGGGGAGCAGAGGGAGGAGTGACTTCCCAACAACATTGTTTCTTCGAGGATACCTTAGCCTTAGCAGCTGCCAAAGGCTTATCGTTTGTGAAGTCTAGATCAGGTCCCTAAAATAATCACTTCTTTCTTGATCCTCACTCAGTAGCAGAAAATGTGGAAGTCTGAGCATTGTGGAGTCAGGAGGAGAGCTGACATAGACACCTGTGCCTTCAGGTCATAAGGTTATGATAGTCACAAAGAATAAAGAGCCTTTCTAAGATTCCAGAGGAGGGTATAGGGCTCAGCCGTCTGTAACAGCTGAAAGGGATATTTGGAAAAACCAAATCACTGAGCAATAACTGAGATTTATTTTCTTGTATGAGCAGATACTTATAATCCAAGTGGTAATATCATTGGACTTAAATCCTTGCCATTCCACACTTGGGAAGGACTTTTGTTAATACTGAATGATGAGATTCACTTGGCCACTGGGAAGGCAATTTAATAGAGTCACAACTTCATAGAATTTTTTCTAGGGAAAATTTGTAGTGTTTTTTTTTTTTAAGATTTTATTTATTTATTTCAGAGAGTGAGAGAGAGAGAGCACAAGTGATGTGGAGAGGCAGGGGGAGAGAGAGAAGCATTGAGCAGGGAGCCCGATGTGAGGCTGCATCCCAGGACCCCAGGATCATGTCCTGAGCTGAAGATAGACGTTTAACCAACTGAGCCATCCAAGTGACCTGAAAATTTGTAGTTTCCAAACACATGATTATTTTACACAAAAATTATTTTTTTATTCCCATAAAGTTTTCTTAGTTGATAGCAATCTTCTTTGCATCTCTAATTCCTCACATTGATGTGACACGAACTATGTAAGAGATCATCCAAAGTAGTCATTTCAGACAAGCAGCATGGTTTTGGTATCATTATCTCCTTAAAAATCTTGTTTAAAGCATAAGAAATATTACAGTAAAGATGATATGCAATTAGTATTTCCTGTGTGCTGGTCTTTTTAAGGCTTTATAATAGTCCTGACAGTTGGTGAGGTTGGAGATCAGGGTCATTGTAGCTGCTTTTATGAATTCATAAATGCTATTAGTCCTCCTTATCAGTCCTATGAGACTGGTAAGCAAGAATATTATTAATTTACAGTGAAAAGTCCAACTCCCAAGAGGACCAGGGGATTCATGTCATTTGCTATAGCTATGTTCCCTTCCAAATAGGAGACCCAGTTTTTACCAACTAAATAGAAATCAGTAGTCTTCTTCCTGAGTATAAAATCAAAATCAAAGAATTGAGTAGAAGTCAATGGGCTCAAACTCTGGTGACCTCATGTGTTCTCTTGTACTCCAGACCCAGGGCCTTGTCAATCAGAAGACCCTTGGTAACCTGCCCAGGAGTAAGAGAAGCCCTTAGCACAGCTGCTCTTTTTCCTAGATTCCAGGGAAAGCGATCTGGCGGTCCGCTGGGACAACTTCCGAGGTGTGACTTATCTTACATTAGCTACCTTTTAGGATGGTTGCTTTCTGGAGATACGGAGTAAATTACGGGGCAATGTGCTGACACAGTTACATGTTAGGCATGACTATTAGTTTCAAGGAGATTATAATCTGTGGGGGTTATGGGACTATGGGAGGTAAAATACACACTGTATAATGATCAGCTCAAAATGTCACTCACATTTCCTAGCTGCCCATATGGTAATAATAGAATTAAAATAGCCATCGCCAAATTATTTCTCTGGCCCTACCTCCTCGCATTCTATCCAAGCTTTGGCTGCAGTTCATTCTGAAAAGGCTTTGACGTGTTTCCCATGAGCTCTGTGCACTTCTCTTGGCTACTACAGGACACCCGCTGTTCCCTTCTCTCCTAGTCATGCTGCTATGGTGGTACCTGTCATTAATATCCAAAAAACCACCGGGACACAGATGTCCATGAAAAGACACTGCTCCCACCGCCGTCCGCCAGTGTTGGTGCAGGGGCTGCCCACGCTGTGCCCAGTGGGTGGAGTCTGCCCTCAGCCACTTCCCACATCGGTGCCGCTGATCATTTCTTAGCACCCCCACCCCACCCCACAACTCATGGCCTGAGCCTATGGGAGCTGGGCCCTTGGTATAGTTGCAAGTTCAAGGCCTTCTGCGTCACACAGGCCTGGGTGGGAAGCTCTGCCATCACCTACCTGCAAAGTCTTGAAACATTTTCCTTCATTTCCATGAGCTTTCCTCATCTGTCAGGTAGGGTTTAGGTTGCTCTGGGGATTAAACGGGATCACGTATGTGAAGTGTCTAGCACAGTGTGCGGACACGATGGGTGTAAGTAGCCAGTATTACTGTATCTGAATCACTTCCCCCTGCCTGGCAGGCACTGTGTTGTGTGCCAGGTCTCAAAGATGAAGAAGCTGCTGTATCTGGGAGTTCAGTATCCAGTGACAGGAATCAGCATGTCAATAAGTGTAACAAAGTACTATAATTGCTCTGTTAGAATTTGTGTTTCTCTTACTCTTATCCTTTTCGGAGATGAAATACGATATTCCAGACAAGGTATAGGGGGCGTGCTGTGGGAGTTCAGAGGAGGGCACAGCTCCTTCTGGGTTCGGTGGTTAACGAGAGGTCCACTGACACTTGTCAGCAGAGTGTGTTTGCTGCGTGTGTCTCAGTTTTCTTCTTTCTGCACCGCAGCATGTGTGTGATCTGGAGTAGGAAGCCAAACCAGAAATGAAATGAATGATGCAGAATGCTGGTGGACCTTTAGAGTTGCTTTGATAAACTGATCAACACCTCATTTTGGAAGTATCCGAGAGCCTGCTTTGGAAAGGTTTCTTTCCTTTGGATGGCGTTTGGATTACCCACTAGATAGAAAAGATACAACTCACATATACACTGGAGTAGGAAGATGGCTGCTGTATCTCAGAATACCCCCACCATCTGGGATCAGCCATTCATAAAAGATTAAATGCGAGGCAGGCACATATCTGAACACGTGTGTCAGTCTCCCCCATCTGTTTTAATTTTGCTTAAAATAATAACAGCTTTCTTTACCCACTCACTTGACTCTGTGCTAATTCTTTTAATGTTCATTAGCTAGAAGTAGTCTGTCGTGCTTAGTGTTTCAGAATCCCACCAAAATTAGCTTTAATTGAATCATTAGAAATTTTCTTTAAAGCTGTATATTTGATAGCACTAGAACCACTAAGATGTTCATTGATGCTTACAGTGGGAAATTTATACTCTAATTTAACGTAAAAATGGTGTACAAAGGGATAAGACATTGGTTTGCACAGCGTTGAGGTGAGCAACGTGCTTTTCTGAAGCAGAAACCTTTTTCCATTGCACAATTTTTTTAATTATCAAAAAATTAATAATTTTTCTATTCAAATCTATTATGTTCTTTGTTCTCTTTTTCTACAATTTTTAATCATATTACCATATGATTACCATGTCCCTCAGCTTCTCCATCCCCCTCCAACCTACCTACCCCCTAAATAAAACCTCTCTTGCCCTAGGCAAATAAATTTCACCTTGCACTGAGGCAGAAAGCAAATTAACACGGTAATATAAAACAGGGTAACCTGGGAATATCATCTAGATGAACATTATAGTTGATTAAAAGAAGTAACTCTGAAATTTAAAAATTGCTCTCAGAAGTCTCCATGGAAACATGACGCCAGTATTATTGTGTTTCTGGTAATACACAAAGAACTGTGTATGCCCATCAAGTGGAATTGAGCAAATATGAATACCCATGACCCCAACTATTTTACAGAGTTGACTGTGTGTCACCATTTCAATATGTCTGTCACTTAACGCAGTCAAGTGTTTTGCAGTGCAGAACTTCAACTGAATCAGCTCTCGGCTGAGCACTTTTGTTGACAGATACTTGGGTAATGGACAGGGGACTGAATACATTTTACATAGCATGAAATCCAGGAGACCTGCTGCCTTCTTGTCTTAGATGCCCACTTACAGTGGTGATTAGGCCCCAGACTTAATGAAGACTCTTTTATAATCAAAGCCTTTGTAGATGTCATTTACATTTTATCAATGAACTAATGTTTTCCTGGGAGGTAAAAAAAAAAAAAAAAAATTAAACCCAGCTGACATCAAATTTGGGCTTCTGACCTTCATGAAAATGACTAACCATCTCTTCTTATCTTGTGTGGTATGTTTTTTTCTGTTTAAAAGACTTTCATTTGCAGAACATGCAGCAGTAACAATTCAGTGCTGAAAAATGTATATAGACTCACAGGCTATATGTAGAGAGAACACCTGTCTGAACCCCCCAGTCCAACTCCAGTGCTTTACTCTGATAACTTTGAGCCCATACCGAGTTAAATATTTGGTGGCTTTGGGGACCTGCGGTGTCAGGGGTGGGATGAAGGAGTAGATAATTATTAGTATGCAATCCCAAGAGATTTTTCCAGATAGTACTTAGAAAGAAAACATCCTTTACTATTGGGAGTGAAAAAGCAGACCGTTACCTCTCGTGGCACCACCTGGTGGTTTTGCTGTTAATGTCACCACATATTTATTAAGCACAAATAATGTAGCAGGTAGACACTCTCTAGAGAGCACCCAACGCCATCTTAATGGACTCAGCTTATACTGCCGACTGGCAAAAATGCTGAAATAAATGAATGGGTTGCTCAGTCAGAAATATGTGGTTTCTATAAAGTTCTTTTTCTTACCCCAACCCCCAGACATGTTTCATTTTATTTAGATAAAGAAATCACAAAGAATTTTAGACAGGAGCGCAAAAAGAACTGTTAGGTGGTTGGACCAATGGGGACAAGTTTCAGAAGATCATAAAATGCTTGAGGAAAAGGATTTACTCTTATTTCAGTATTATCTACAGTTCTTAAATTGCTCAAGATAGAACAAAAAAGAATTTTTAGACTGAAAGCTTCCATCCAAAAGTACTAATGATTCTAAACAAAATATTGGGAAATTAAGTGCAACAATATACTAAAAAAAATAGTATATCACAATTGAAGGGGAGTATTCTAGGAATATAAAATATTTTGACATTAGAAAATTAATCAGGGTAATTTACCACATTAACAGAAAAAAGAAATAAACATCTTAGTTAGTAGAATAAAAGCATTTGGTAATCTCAGTGCCCGTTTGTGATTTAAAAAAATTCTGTAGCAAACTAGGAATAGACAATAACTCCATTAATCTGGTACAGATTATCTGCAAAATATCTCTGGCAAACATCATTCTTAATAGTGAAATATTGAAAGCTTTTTTTTCCCTTACAGTGAAAACAAGACAAATATGCCTTCTATCTCCCCTTCTATTCAATATTAGGCTGGAACTCTTAATTGGTGCAGTAGGGGAAGAAAAAGAAACAAAAGTGTAGTAGACAAATGGCCTTCTAATGATGTTCACACCCTAATTTCTGGAACCTGTGAATATGTTACCCCACTTGGCAAAAGCCACTTTGCAAGTATAATTATGTTACAGACATTAAGATAGGTGGTAGGTTAATTGAATATGCAAGTAGGGAGAAATGAGTTTTCTCTTCTACCTCACACCATATACAAAATTCGAGATGGATTCGAGATTGTCAACACACAAAAAAGCAATTGTATTTCTTTATATCACTAACAAACACAAATAACAATTTTAAAATACACTATTTATAAAAGATACTTTTGTTTCTATTAACTTCTAAAATATTTTAGATAAAATGGTCTTTCCATAAAAACTACAAAACATTATTGAGAAAAATGAGCAACTACCTAATAAATACCCTTACTCTTACCATATATGAGGTTAATATTTCAAAAATCAGTTGTTTTTCTATATCCCACTAACAACAAATAGAAAATGAAATTTTAAAAAGATACCATTTACAAAAAATTATAATTTTCAGTAACAAAAAACATTAAGTGCCCATACTGTAAAGCTATAATATATCATGGAAAAAATTTAACTCTGCTTCAATAAACAGAAAAACGTATTTTCTCCACTAATTAGAAGACTCAGTACTATCAAGGTAACCACTCTGTCCAACTCATCAAAATCCCTATAGTGCTTTGTATAGGTGTGTATATTAAAGAGCTGATTTAAAATTTTATGTGGAAATGCAACGGGAAAAGAATATACAAGGCCATCTTGAAAAAGAAAAACCTGGGGCCTTACACTTTCAGATATCAAAATCTATTATAAAAGCTAATGTAATGAAAACAGTATGAGGCTGGAGCAAAGATAGATAAAAAATATATTAACAGTAAAATTTTTCTTCATTACAAGACACTATTAACAGTGTAAAGGCAAGAGGTGCCTGGGTGGCTCAGTGGGTTAAGCCTCTACCTTCCCCTTGGGTCATGATCTTGGAGTCCTGTGATCAAGCCCCGCATTGGACTGTCTGCTCAGCAGGGAGCCTGCTTCCCCCTCTCTCTCTGTCTGCCTCTCTGCCTACTTGTAATCTCTCTCTCTGTCAAATAAATAAATAAAATCTTTAAAAAAAAAAAAAAGAGTGTAAAGGCAAGCTTCAGCATACAATACATTCCTATGAAAATGCAGAATATAGAAATAACACTGACAGGGTGCCTGGGTGGCTCAGTTGGTTAAGAAACAGTTTTCAACTCAGTTCAAGATCTTGGAGTCCTGGAATTGAGCCCTTTGTCAGGCTCCAGGCTCCATGGGGAGCCTACTTCTCCCTCTGACCCTCTCCCCTCTCATGCTCTCTCTCACCGTCTCTCTTGCAAATAAATAAATAAAATCTTTAAAAAAATAACTCTTACAGAATACATAAAGAAGCCCTAAGAACCAATAAGGAAAAGATAAGCAACAATAGAAAAATAGACAAAAAATCTGAAGGCACTTTATGAAAAAAGATACCCAATAAACATGAAAAGTTGCTCAACTCTCTTAGCCATTAAGGAAATGCAAATTAGAACCACAAATACATGTTAAGTGTGTTCTGTTGCTGTTAAAACAAATTACCCTAGATTTGGCACCTTAAAACACACACACTTACTACTTTACAGTTCTCTAAGTTAGAAATCCAACACAGGTCTCATTGCACTGAAATGAATGTGTGGATAGTGCACGTTACTTTCTGGAAGCTCTAGGGAAGAATCTCCGTCCCTCTCTTTTTAGCTCCTAGGGGCTACCCTCATTCCTTTTTTTTTTCCTTCCTCTTCCTCTGTTTTCAAAGCCAGCAATGTTGCATCTCTCCGACACTTACTCAATTGTCACATCTGTCTGTGACCTCTGCTGGAAAAGGTTCTCCACTTCTGTGACTCCTGTGATTAGATTAGGTCTACCCAGATAATCCACAATAATCCCGCCATTTTAAGGTCACAGCTGTAAATTCTCTTTTGCCCTATGAGGTAATTTGTTCATAGGTTCTGGGAACTAGGATGTGGACATTTTGGGAAGCCATTGTTTTGTCTACCACATTGTGCCTCAACTTCATGACCACCAAAATGGCCAATGAAAAACAAAATACCAAGTATTATAAGGATGTGAAACAAGGGTAGCTCTCTTATACTACTGCTGAGATAAGACCTGTGTCGTCATTGCTACCACCACCTTCCCCTCCTCCTCCCCTTCCTTCTTCTTCTTAATATTATTATTAATTTGTTATTTTATTATTATTATTATTTTAGCCTTCATTTTGAAGGAGATTTTCGCTGGTTATAGAATGCTGTATTGACAACTTTTTCATTTCCGTACCTTAGTAATGTCACCCATGGTCTTCTGGTTTGTATAATTTCTGATGAGAAATCTGCTGTAATCCTTTTCTCCTCTGAGTATAATGTTTCTTTTTTTTCCCCTATGGTGATCTTATAGATGTTTCCTTTAGCTATGAGTTTCAGCTGTTTGGCTAGCATGTTTACAAGTGTATTTCCCCCACTTAGGCATTTATCCTGTTTGAAGTTCCCTGGATTTCTTGGATGTGTGGTTTGATATCTTTTTCTCTTTAAGTTTGGAAAATTCAGACATTTTGCTGGTTCTTTCTTCATCTTCTGTGACTCTAAGTACACATATGTTACACCGTTTGAGTAGCTCTTGGTACTTTGTTATTTTTTCTCGCACTATTTTTTTATCCTCTGTGTTTCCATTTGGATCATTTCTATGGACCTATTTTCAAGTTCACTGGTTTTTCCTTCCATGGTGTTCAGTCTGCAAGTGAACCTGTCAAAGGAATTCTTCACCTCTGATATTTTTTTTCTAGTATTTCCATTTAACTCTTTTTATAGTTTTAATCTCTCTGCTGAAATTCCCCATTTGTTCATAGTTTTTTTTTTTTAACTTTTTTTACTGAATCATTTCACTTGTTACTCTTAGGTATTTTGTAGTCCATGACTAATGGTTCCACCAATCGGGTCATCCGTCTTTGAGTCTTATACCAGATTGCTTTACCTCCTGAAAATAGGTTGGGGTTTTTTGCTTTGTTTTGTTTTGGTTTGTTTTTGCGTGCTTTTTTATGTCTCTCATAGTTTTGGAATGAATGATTGGAGTTTTGTGTAGAAAATCAGCAGAGACTGAAGTAAATGATATTCACAGCAGGAAATGGGTAGCTCTCCTCTTAGTGTGGGGATGTATCAGAGATGAAGGGGTTTGAGTTTGTTGTGGCCATGGTTATCTTCAGTCCATCAGAGGCTTCACATTCCTGTGCAATGGGCTCCTGCTACCTTGTCCTGATGTGCAAAAGGTTTTGCTCAATGTTCATGCCTCCCTTTCATCTTTCAATGTCCCTGCATGCCCCTTCCATAGAAGTGATCCTTTTCCATGCTCTCGCCTCTTCCCCAGTACCACATCGCTGTTGCTTGTTACTTGTCCTAGGCTTGTTGTGGGGGCTCTCTGTTGCCTGGGTTCAGCCTCACTGTTAAGCAGTCCCTGTGCACCTGGGTCTCAGGGGATGGGTTTTCTCAGCAACCCTGTCCTATGACAAACTCTGCCGTGAATCTGTGGGGATTTTTGAGAAGAGAGATCCTGCCCTTCTTAGCCTGGTAGCCTGGTAGCAAAACTCTGCTTTTTGTAAGTATAAGATGTAGGCCTGAAAGGATTTTATGCCCTTCCCAGGAGCAGAGAATTCTTACTTCTACTCTACCCTTACAAGGGGATTACTTTTATTTCGGTTCCTTCACCAGAAATAATGGTGTATTGTCTGGGTCCTAGGTATGGAAGGGTTGCTGCTGCTTTCCCAATAGCCTAAGGCTTTTGCTTTTTATGAGAGAAGGAGCCAAGGAAATAGTGTTTCATGCTTGTCTTGGAACAGTAGCCAATCACCTCCCCCATACCTGTTCCACTCAGGAGAGTTCTCCTGAGTCCTCTACCTTGTGCCCAATCTTGTTCACAAGCACCCACTAGAGACTCATGGTAAAGAGCTTTCGAGCTGAGTGCAAAGTCCTTTTTTGTTTAAGGTTCCCAACTATTGGAAAAGATGGATTGGCTTTTAAGAATTCATGAACAGTTTGGGTTGGTATCTTGTTATCTGCTTTTTTATGGTGGTCACAACTTTCACCCACGCTCTGCCATAGAGGAAACAGTTAACGTGTCCCATCTCCCCTTGGATGGTCTTCTCCCTCCTTGTAATGCAGTCTGCTTGGTTGCCTCTTAACCTCAGCTCCCTGATGAGCTCAGGAAAAGTTATGATTTTGTGGACTATCATTTTTTCTTACTGTTAGGGTAAAAGCAATGTGCTTTTGCAGCTTTCAAAATCCCAAGTGGAAGCAAAATTATAAAATCATTTTGGAAATGGTTTGACAGGATCTGCTTAAGCTAAAGCTATGCGTTCCCCCATGTCCAAACAGTTCTGCACCTGTGTATACACCCAATGGAAATATGTATATCTGAGTACCAAAAGGCACACAAAAAATGTTCATGAAGGGCTATTTATAACAAGTCCAAACTAGTTATTACCCACTGCTGTTCCACCATAGAACAGTAAAATAGTTATTGTGGATTTACACTGACATACTTTAAAGCAAGTAGAGAATGAGCAATTTACAACTACACGTGTGAACATGGATTAAACTCACATAATGTTGAGCAGAAGAAATCCGAAACAAAAGAATACATTCTTTATAATACCACTTAAAAAGAGCTCAGAAATGAGCAAAACCAGTCTCTGGTGCTGGAAGCAGAAGAATGGTTAATTTTGGAAGAGGTTAATGATAAGGAAGAATGAGAAGGACTTCTGAATTCCTAGTAATGTGTTTCTTGACTTGTCTGCTGCTAAAATTCTTGCTATTAAGCAATTCCTCTGGGTCAGGTTATTGTTTTTCTGTTAAACCAAAAAGTACTTTCCTTGGAGGAAACATATTCTTACCTGCCGGCATCTTAGCTCAGAGAGAGCAAAAGCTTAAAAGAATGAGAAATAGGACAGATAAATTTCACTTTGTGAGGGAGAACTTGAGTGGCCCAAGGCCAGTGTAAGAGTATTGAGTGCGTGAAGGATTCTTTGTCCAAAGAACTACCTGTTTTCCCAGGTCTACCTCAGGTTGATGCTTCCTGAGACTGAATCTTTTCCTTATTCTGTGGCCTCAGAACATCTACTACTATAGCATATGTACAGAAGGTATTCTGTAAGTGCTGCTTTAACCTAAGAGTTGCTAGAACTCTCTATTATTTTAGAAGAGCCCTGGGAATACCCGTATGGCCTTATCCTCATCAGGAAACTGTCATATGTCGAACAGAAATTCCCCAGTGGTTAACAATGAGAAACTGGAAATAGCTAAAGGACAAGATCACTTATCTGCTTCCAGGATCATTGTGGGCATAATTTACTTCTCACTTATTGGCTCATATCAAGACAGCATCATTACCTGAGTGGTAGGCACTAGGATTTTCTTCATTTTCTACTCATAACGGACTTTCATTACCTTTTTACTTAACTAACTAGACTTTCATTTTAAGAGGATGTTTATTTTCTTTTTATTATTTTTTTTAATTAACCTATAACGTATTATTTGTTTCAGGGGTACAGGTCTATGTGTTTCTTTTCAGTGGTAGTAGCTTTTAATGTTTGATATGGCTCTGGCTTTGAACCGGAATTGGTTGACAACTTTTTTTTTTATTGAGGTGGGGTTGTCAGCCCTTGTGTTGATACAAATAAGTTCAATCATTTGAGTTTTCTTAGCATCAGACCAAGACAAACATTTTCTCTCTTTTTTGGCCATGAAATTTAGGTAAACCTATGTTACTTCATGTATTGTAGGAATTTTTTTGTGTTTGACTTAGGCCAACCTCAGTACCTTATATTATCAGCTTGTCAAGGAATTTCGTTAAATGTATGGATTGCACATAACTTTAGACATCGAGCTTTGACACAGTCGTTTTCAAATCCATTCCAAAGTTTGAGTCTTATATATTCAGTATGTCCTACAGCTGGCCTGGTGGTGACCTGAAGTATATTTTCTCCTTTTTTCTTTCCCTCCACCTATGCATCAGCAGACTATGAAGATAAGTATATTACAAAACATAGAATTTGAAAAGTCCCTACTAAACTAGTTCTTGAGTAACATGTTAACGTGTTACCCATTAGCAATCTGTTGTACGGACAGCTGTATAAGTCGGTAATACTGGGTGAGATTTTGATATGATGAGTATGATTGGTTAGTCACCCTTTATCAATATAAGTGCTCATGTCAGTATTTAAAGTAGAGCCATATCAGTAGAACTAGATCATAGTTAGGGAATAGAATAGAAGAATGGGAGGGGTATAGTCACCTTATTCCAACTCGTTTTCTGATTATAAATAATATGTGCTTAATTGTAGAAATTTCAGGAGCGCTTGGGTGGCTCAATGAGTTAAGCCTCTGCCTTCAGCTCAGGTCATGATCTCAGGGTCCTGGGATCGAGCCCCACATCAGGCTCTCTGCTCAGTGGGGAGCCTGCTTCCCTCCCTCTCTCTGCCTCTCTGTCAAATAAATAAATAAATAAAAATAAAATCTTTTTAAAAAATTGTAGAAATTTCAGAAACATCATAGAAAAATAAAAAGAAAATTGAAGTCCCATATAATTTCACCATACAAAGATAACCCATTTAAACTTCTGTTCTTTTCCGTTCTTATTCTCACACGTGCGCAAGTGTGTGTGGAGGTGTGTTTACATGCCAGAGTATGCTTTAACTATCTTAAAGTCGTCAGAACAACAATAACAACAAACCTGGGAATCAAAAAGGAGTTAGATTCTTACTCAGGAGTGGGGCACTCAGGCATCAATTTAATTTAAACTTCAGCGCAAGGAATATTTTATTTGGAACTTGGCGGAAAGAGACAAATTGGGGCCATCTGGTTTTAATCCCCCCTTTACCAGCTGAGCCGAGCAGCTCACCTTCTCCCTCATCTCCACTTCCTGTGCGTTTTGGCAGAGCTGCACACACCCTGGCATGATTACCAAAACAAATTAATGCTTCTTAAGTCTGCTTGTAATTAATAACTCCCGACAGAACATGAGTCTTCTGTAGACTTGGAATCTTGCCTAATTTTCTCTAAGATAAGTAATTAGATGCTGAGGACTGATAAGGCTCTTTCCTCTGAGCATCTGCCAGATAGCCTGCATCTGTAATGTGGGTAAGATGATTAAAATCTGAAAATGGCTGGGGATTTTCTCATGCATCACAACACCGACACGACACTGAAGATACTTATTTGTACCCCACTCCCCCAAGCTCAACATTTCCCAAAACAAGATAAGATTTAAAATGGAGCAAACAATGCTCTACCTAATTTAGATGGCTTGGTTAGCATCTGTTTTCTATCTTATTCTCCATTCAATTCACAGGTTTTCTGTGCAAATTCAATGTCAAGGATGGGTTTCTCACTAGCTGCGAGCCCTATCAAGTTGATGATGATGATATCTTCTCTGGAATTTAGTCTGTATACTGTGGATTGTGTTTACTAAGCTCCTTTATAAGAATGTATTGGGGTGCTGCCATCATGGGCCTTCTGTTGGGCCATTTGTCTTCCTGTTACAAAGTTCTAAGTGAGAGCTCCATTCTGCCCAGGTGGTAAGCCTTTCCAAAGGTTCAAAGGGAATAATTTCCTCTTAGCTACTTTTGTTTCATTTTCTTTCTTTCTTTTTTTTTTTAAGATTTTATTTATTTTTTGACAGACAGAGATCACAAGTAAATAGGCAGGCAGAGAGAGAGAGAGGAGGAAGCAGGCTCCCTGCTAAGTAGAGAGCCTGATGTGGGGCTCGATCCCAGGACCCTGGGATCATGACCTGAGCTGAAGGCATAGGCTTAACCCACTGAGCCACCCAGGGGCCCTTGTTTCGTTTTCTTAAAGCAGGATTTCCCAACCTTGGCGCTATTAACATTTTGAGTAAGATGATGTTTTGTTGGGGGGGGGGTGCTCTCTGGTGTATGTAGGATGTTTGGTAGCGTCCTTGGCTTCTAGTCACGAGGGGCCAAGAGCAACCAACACCCCCTCCAAGTTTTGACAATTAAAAGTGTCTCCAGTCATTTCCACATGTTCCCAGAGGGTTACAGTCATCCTTGTCAAGAACCCCTTGCCTACAGAATAGTATTCACATCTCAGAAGTGACAGTAAGATAAAGTAGGTATTTATTTATTGGTGAGGTTTAACTGAGTCCAAGCTGGTATTGTTCATTCATCTCCTCCACAAAGTTACTGTTAAAGAATTCAGAAGACACGTGTGGGCAGCAGTGGGTTGAACACATCTTCTGATTTAACCAAACCGGTATCTCCTAGTAGCTTGATTTGGTAGAAGCTTATGGTTTTGCAAAGGTTAGGTCCTACTATTTATGAGTCATCAGTACTTTTAGGATAGAGAAGGGAGGCCTTTGAATGACTTCACACGTAAAGGGAGTTGTCCCAGGGCTCAGCTCTGCTTCTGAGAGCTCTGTGTTCTTGCGGGGCCCGAACACAGCTAGGAATGACCAAGGTTTATTTGTGAATTTCAGTAGGCAAGACATTTAAAAAAATAACCTGGTGGCTAGCCAGCAGAAGGAGGCTCAAATTTAATGGGCCCAAAGTATTTGGGGAGCAAGGTGTTAATTGCAGCGAATGATGAGGAATGAAGGAGAAGTACAGAGTGCTCTGTTATTGGTAGTCAAGGAGTGTCCCGGCCAAGATACAGAGAGAGGCTTCTGCATTAGTTTAGGAGGAAGAGTAGATTTTTGTTAAAATAGAAAAAAAACCACCCAGAAATCTTCTTTCTTTCCTTGATTAAAATCACTGCTAAGGTGAATTTTTTTTTTAATTTTTTGCCAAGTTGAATTTCTTAAGGTCATAATTCAGAAGAGTATCTGGTTATCCTAACATGTATATAAAGCATGAAAATTTGAGGCATATTTGAAAAGAAAATAAAAAAGTTATATAAGCCCCAAGAATGTTCCCTTAATAGCATGGAACTTAAGTATCAGCATGTGACTGTGTGGCTTTTAGTGCGGGTGAAACAAGGGTTTCTTGCAATCATGCCCATATTTAGAAGTCCCCGGTTACCCTCCATACTGGTGTCCTGTGAACTCGTAAAGGTTATGGAAAAATACTTTGCACACAAATTTTTAGAAGATGAAAAATCTTTAGTGACTAAAGGTGTATTTAGAAAAGTCCAGTATACAAAATAAATTATTTCATAATTTGCAAAAAATCCATATAAAATATTTGTTCATTAGCTACAAGTAAGATTTAAGATTTAGTTTTTAAAGAAATAGCAAAAAGTACCTAAAGGAATTGTGTGTGTGTGTGTGTGTGTGTGTGTGTGCGCGCGCGCACGCGCTTGCGTGTGTGTGTTTTCTGATAGATTCAGATATTTTTTAGATCCAGAAGACATTTGTTATAGGCATTCAAAAAATTCACTAAAGTCACTCTCAGATTTTTTTTTTTGTAAAGACTTTATCTATTTGATAGAGAGAGAGGGATCGCAAGTAGGCAGAAAGACAGGCAGAGAGAGAGAGAGGGAAGCAGGCCCCCCGCTGAGCAGAGAGCCCAATGTGGGGCTCCATCCCAGGACCCCTAGATCATGACCCTAGCGGAAGGCAGAGGCTTAACCCACTGAGCCACGCAGGCACCCCCACTCTCAGATTTTTACCTCATCCTCTTACCCCAGCCTCAGGACCCTTTTGGAAAAGGTTGCAAGTCCTTCTCTACTAACTTCCTATAAAGCATGCTGAGTATCTCTGTCATTACTAGGAATATTATGGCACTAGTCCTATGAGATTAGAAATTTTTTCTTTGCTAATTTATAGTGGTTATAAGTAAAATGCACAGACCATTTAATTACTCAAGTGATCACTCTGAGCTCAATGTGTATAGCTCCCTAGAAGAGTTAAGGCTATATTTTAAAATCCAAGTAGATAGTCAGATGCCATATTATTTTGTGTCCACTCACATTAATAAAGTGTTGCATTTTGGCTATCACCTTAAAATAACAATTCTAGATACTTTATTTACCAACTGGAGATGAGTATGTAAAGAAAATTCTAATATTCTTCTAGAGATAGTTATTCACAGATAGCCATAAATACTTCTCTAAGAAAATAAATGAAGACTACCTTTTATTCGTTTGTTTCTTACAACTTGAAATTCCTTTTTTTTTTTTTTTTAATAGCGGGAAAGATCAGGTTTTGTTTCTTTTAGTTTAAATACGAGTCAATTCGTATTTTACTTCACTAATCAAGAATGAACACAGTAAAGATTTGAGAAGTTCTAATAGTAAAAGATTCATTTTAGAAAACGTGCTTGCTGCTAGAAAAAGAATTAAGAGATGTATATTACTCCAGCTGGGCATAAAAGAACAGCTGGAAATACCCATGGAGCTATTTTTCATGAAGGAGAAACAAGTTTCCTGCTCTCTTTGAGGGTTCGGTAACCAGCTCCTTGGAGAATAATTGTTTTGATGAGCCTTGAAAATACAAAGTCAGATAGGGGTGAATAGTGTTGGAAATAATTAACTGGAACCCAGCAACCACATCTGCAGGCAGGTTACCTCAGGCTACCCCTGAAATTGATTTAAATTACCAAAATATTTTGCCAATGATAAATCAAGCTATTAATATTCTGCTTTTTGCAATTTAGTAGTAGGAAATCTTCATGAATAGTCATCAGGATTCAGCCACACAAATGTCCATAGCTGTTAAGATCAATGATCATAAAGCCAAAAGGGGGACAACCTGAAAGTTCCAAAATAGGAAGAAAGTTAAATTACTGAGAAATTATTGCACTGATTTAATAGAATGTGATATAGCCAGTAAAATGATGTCACAAAAGAATATTTAATGTATGTAAAAATATTTACTACCTATTCAGCACAAAAAAGAAGAGTTTTAAGATAATATATGCATCATGATTTATGTGTGGTATGGGCAGTTGCCTGACTAGGTTAGACCATACTAAAATGTTAACTGGCTACCTCTGGCTTTTGCCATGAAGGAGTAGGGACCACGTTACTACATTCTTTTTTTTTTTTTCCTTTTTGTTTGTTTGGATTTTTTTTTTTTTTTTTTTTGGCCTGGATTTAAAGATTCATTTATAGTTCTTTCATTTTTTTACATTCATGGATTGAAGAGAGTTTACTGAAGATCTTCTGTGGGCCAGATACTGTCTTAAGAGTCAGGTACCCTGTTAGATAAGGCATCCTTTCCTGTGTGTATCTTATTTTAAAATCATATTTTAAAGTCAATGAATGTCACATATACTTCAGGGTTTTTTTTTTTAATGTTAATTTTAAACGTCCATGGGGGAAAAATGTTTTCAAAACCAAAAGTTCGTTTTAAAGAAAAATTAAGCTTCTCAGAGTCACCAGCAGTGTTTAGAAGAGGAAACTTCCAAGACTGTCGTTGGGGGAGGACCCCGGGGACCTCAAGCTCCAGCTCTTTCTGCCTCCTACTGATGATGCTTTCGGGCTACCTGCCAGGGAAAAAACGAAATCAGGGGTGAAATAAACATAGCACTGCAAGTGGGCTTTTCTCCGAGTTAGGGAGGGGATGATTTTAAAGTCTCTGTTGTTCACGGTTTGGTCCTGTTACAAACAAAATGCCGTCAGAGTATTTTAGATTGCCCTAACCTGACCCCATTATAGTAACAGAGAAAACACAACCGTAGGATTTCTTTGCTGAAATAGAGGAAGGAAAGTAAAATGGAGACAAGATTAATCAGCATTTAGAAAGGGGAGTAAAAAAAAAAGAAGAGTTCCTATCTATTCAGCTAAGAGAAGATCAGCGTGAAAGCAGCGTGAGACAAATTCGTATCTCCCACTCACGAGGTTGCTCTGTCCTCCTGTTGCCTCCACGGAAATGCAGGAAAGAAGAAGAAAAACAAAGCTGAGTTATGGTTCAAGCTGTGCGACTATTTGTGAGATTGTCAGAACCTTTGATAATTCTCTTGGCACTTTAATAAAATTCACCATTAATATTTAATTTTAATAATTTTGAGTTGGTCTCTCCAACCCAGCATTCTTCCTGAGCACAAACTGGGAGACTTTTTTCAAAGCCGTTTCAACACATAAATGCTGAAATTAAGCTATATTTTAAATCTTTTGCTTAGACATAAAAATTCTTTTTTTTAGACCTTCTTTATGGTGTAGCTAGGAATTTGTATAAACTATTTATGGATTGATGACTTACTTTAATATTTTAGAACCAGGTGAAGTTACAGTCTGTGCTTTGGTGTGTTTGGGCATTTCTCAAGATCATGTCACTTTTCAGGCATATGTTTAAAAATTGATCATCCTAAATAAATGCGAAGTACCCTCCTGAGGAAAGCATTCATTATGGGTCAGACTTTAAAACCGGAATATGCGATTGGAAGCTGCAAGAGTTGGTTTGCAATTTAGCATTTACTGTATTTAGTAACCACTAGACAATTTCAAAAAAATTGGCTTTTAGGAGAAAGTCAGAAAAAACGCCTTTCTACCCTGATAACATATAAAGAAGTCTCACCAGATTTTTTATGCAGTCATTGTTCATTGCCATTTTTATTAGTCAATAAGTAAAATTCCAAGGGATATGGTGAGTAAAGAAAAAAAAGAAAATACCCTGCAAGTTGTGATTTTGTTCTTTTAGGCTGTTTTCATGATTTTAACCTTTTGACCACCAATCTCTTAACTTAAGCAAGCACTGAAATCACGCTTCTATTACAATTTCTTTTACTCTTGGCGCTAAATTTTGTAAACGGATCATTCTTATCTAACTTTCAACAATCTAATTTATGAACTTAGACGGAAATTGGGACTGAAATTTATGAACTTCTGATTAGAAGATAGTTCTTCTCATTTCAAATATGTTCCTAATTAATCCACACACTCAATTAAAGACTTCATGATGCAGTGTGTGTCCTGAAGGGGGAAAATCCAGGGTCCAAATTTGAGAACTATTGTTGTACTATTGTACAACAAATGAAGGTAGCTTAATTTCAAGTGGGTCAAGCTAAAGGGTCAGAAGCCATTTTTTTTAATAAAGATTTTATTTATTTATTTGACAGACAGAGATCACAAGTAGGCAGAGAGAGAGGGGGAAGCAGGCTCTCTGCTGAACAGAGAGCCCAATGCGGGGCTCGATCCCAGGACCCTGAGATCATGACCTGAGCTGAAGGCAGAAGCTTAACCCACTGAGCCACCCAGGCCTCCCAGAAGCCATTTTTTGAAAGGAACGCTGAATTTTTTTCAGGTCCATATCAGGGGCACACTGACATACTTGAAATTAAGCATCTTATCTTATTTTTAAGTTTTTAAAATTAAAATTAATGTACAATATTGTATTAGTTTCAAGTATGCAACATCGCGATTTGACATTTATATACATTACAAAACGATCCCCATGATAAGTCTAGTTACCATCTGTTACCATACCAAGTTATTACAATGTTTAAACAGGGCTCCTCCAAATGAGATTTTCCCATCGTTTTCAGAGCATGCATATAAAGTGCTTTTCAAATGTAACTCTTATTGAACAAAGCCTTGTTAAAACAAGAGCAAAGTCATTCTGATCCATAATTGGGAGCAACAGGGAAAAAAATTTCACAAGAGTATAGATTTCTTTTAAGCTGATCTTCTGAGTGGCATAAAGTTATACAACACTTTCAGGTTTTCTTTCATTAGTAGGGATGAGGTACTAGGATAAATGCATGGTAATGCAAAAACCTAATTTTAGTCCATAATTTCATCTGTCCTCTTAAACTCTTTATTGACGATATCAGCAGGCAGTGAGACTGGTCACTGAGAATCATGGAAACGTGTGCAATGTTCTTTGCCACATTAAGTACCCCGCCTCTCGTACCTCCTGTTCCGAGAGCTAATTAACAGTTAAAAAGAAAAGACAACAGATGGGAAAGGAACCATAGATGCTCCCAAACTGGTAAAAAGGAGTCTCTGAATACCATGAGTGAAATGGCTCTGTTTGCATCCTGTCTGGTAGCCTGAATTCACACACTTTAGTATGTTTTAAATGATGGACACCGTTTGCTGAAGATGCTTCATTCTTGACATCAGCTGAACATGACTTTTAGAATTGCTGGGTTTATGAAACTTAAGGGGAAATAAAATAGCTTAGGATCTGAATTCAGAACTCTTTAAAATTCATGAGCTATCCCCAGGCTCTCTGGTTTGTGACAGGGGGTTATATTTTGTATTATGGGTAGGTAGGAAGCAAGGTGCATGGGTTCCCCAACAGACTGGTAGTTATTTACATGTGTGTTCTGGAGGCCAGAAAGGGGTTTTGGCTTTGGTTTTGGTTTTGGTAATGGACAGAGGAACCTTGCTTTGGGAGGATGCGTGGGGAGGGATGGAGATAGGAATAGGAATCCTACAGACAGGGTCCTTCCTTCTCTCCCAAGAATGCTGGCTGCCCTGGGAGGAAGGGGTCAATATTTTGTGTTCAGTGATAGCCAAAGGACAAGAGAACAGGAGCCAGGCTCGGTTGGGTGGATGACCTTACGTCTCACAGAAAGAAACTCTAGAAGGGCTGTCTTTGCCAAAATGGCAGCCTGCAAGCTGGGGCCCAACAGCCCCTTCGCTTAAGAAGAGTTAGTTTTCAAGGGTAGTGTGTGGCTAAGGTGAGTCCACAGTGGAAAGACCCATACAAGAAACCATTTTCTAAATTGACACACACACAAAATCAGGCTTTGGAGCATTATAGTTTCCCTCTACTAAAGAGAAGAAAATTCTGTTACAATTTTTTGTATGTTTTATCTTCTATAAATCTACAACCATATTTTCTTAATGTCTGTACCGCTAAAATAACTATGGCATAACAGTCAATTTTACATAAATGAAAAGATGATTTTATGAAACGCAACTGTGAGCTTTGAGAGAAATAGTTCTTTGAATTCTCGTATTTAAATGAAATGAAGTGAAATGAAACGAGTGTGCTCTTGCTTTCGGTCGTAAATGCTCTTGCTTCCTTTTGTATTTCATTTTCTTCTGCGGTGAGATTTCTGAAGCAAGGTGAGGTGGGGGATGAGAGCAGGGTCTGCCTCTTGAACTGTAGGTGATCTGAGATTTTAAGTCCTACGGGCGTGTGGCTGGGTGAGGCTCCGCACCCAGGAAGTGCCGAGTTCTGCTGAGGATCTAAGCAGGGAAGAGAGGAGATGGTGCACTGTGGTTTCTCCCTGAAGGGTGCTGAGTGAACTTGGTCCACTAAGGCAGGCTCTTTTAGAATGGGGGCAAGAAGAAGGGTTGTGTTAGTATCTTGCAACAACTATGGGCTTCTGGGAGAAAATGAGCAGGTGCAGGCCATAAGGCCTTCAGCCCACGTGAAAAGGGCTTGGTCATTCCCATGAGCCTCTGGATACAGCAGACACTTGAAGAGGGGAGAGGAGCCCATGATTCCTCAGTTCAGGGCCTGAAGAGTTTCTTGGAGATGCAGTAGAATTGATTTTCTTACCTTGGGACAGCATAGCTCTGTCTGCCAAGTTCTTTTGGAAGGAGGGGAAGGCACCTTCCCGTGTTCTCTTTAGCATTCTCCAGAATAGTCCTTTGTTGGACAACACTGAGGGGAGAAGACTGCTACAGGCATTTCCAAAGGATATTAAGACTTTCAGGGTCTTGCATTGGAGCTGACAGGGAGCCTGGGTGGCTCAGTCGTTTAAGCATCTGCCTTTGGTTTGGGTCATGATCCCAGGATCGAGTCTTAGATCAGGCTCCCTGCTCCGGGCCAGCTGGGGGGGTGGGGTCTGCTTCTCCCTCTGCCCCTCACCCTGCTCATACTTTCTCAAATAAATCAGTAAAAATCTTAAAAAACAAAGGTTGGAGCAGATGGGTGGTATCAAGGTCTACTTCTCAATAAACTTAAAACAAGTCTCATAAAAAGGAAGGAGGAATGTGTGTTAAAATTTTTTTTTTAAATCTCATTAAGTAATGTTGGAACTGGTAAGATGCTAAAGCTTATTCAAGGATCATTTGAGGAACAGACCATTTATAGGCAGTTTAATGAAATAATGTTAGAATAAGATTGCTAGGTTAGTTACAAAACCGGTTAATGTCCTGAAGAGCAGTAGGCTATAAGCTCTGGAGTTATCATTCTACCACACAGAGATCATGTGCGTTTCTGCTGGAACAAATCTATAATTAACACATGCGACTTCATAAAGACTGGGCTCTTAATTAACATTATACTGAAAAGTTCATCCTTGAGTGGGCTTGTTAAAACACTGCATTGTTATGATTTTAAAAGGAGTAATCCTCTTTGCCTTGTTTATAAGTTTTGGATCATTTTCCTTAACAGTAGGGAATCTGTCAAATCCGTCTAGATATTCTTACCCTTTTTCCTAGGCTCATGTTACCCACATATGATAACACCTGTGCTTGATTAACACAGACACTTTGCCTTTGTCTTCCTCTCCCCTGCACACACAGAGACACGGGCACATAGACACACACACGCACCCATACATGTGATGCAGGGATCCAAAGAGAAAAAGGGAATCAGGTGATTCTTCCACTGATGAAAGACACCAACGTGTTGAATTCACTGCTGACATAGGAGAGTGAACTTAACTTTTGAATTACTCTGCAAAACTCAGGAGGCAAGTATGGTCCAGGTTAATTCCTTTACCATGAATACCAAGGGAATAGCCAGGGTTTTTTGTTGTACAAAAATTTCCTTGCAGCATCTCTTGGCAGATCCAAGAGGATGTTGAGGACTCAAAATCACATCCTACTAGATAACATTTTTTAAAAGGTTTTATTTATTTATTTGAGAGAGAGCGCGCACACACTAGTGAGATGGGGGGAGGGGCAGAGGAGCCACTAGCTCCCCGCTAGTGCCAAGCGGGGAGCCCAGTGTGGGGCTCTATCTCAGGACCCTGGGGTCGTGACCTGAGCCGAGATCAGGCGTTGGATACTTAGCCGACTGAGCTACCCAAGAGCCCCATCTCCTAGTAGGTCTATTAAGGGTGCCCCCAAGGCAGCAGAAACCAAAACATACAGTTTGTGTCTGAGGTCAGTGCTTCTGGAATTGGCTGGTGGCCGCAGCCTCCTTGCGTTCCCTCAGAGGTTTTCACAGGGACCCCTTTCAGCCATCTCTCTTCTCTGTCTCCAAGACATAAACATTCCTTCCCTCTTCTGGCTCACACCCACACAAATTATGAAACCAAATTCAGTTATAGGAAACTATGGCGCCAAAGAGAATAATTTCCTTATTAAGGTGAATCATGCCTTCTGATTTGATTTAACCCAGATGTAGTCATTTTATCTTTTTATTTTACTTGGGGAAAAATTGAATATAAGAGTTCTGAGAATTAGTTAAACAGTTTAAGACCAAAGCTACCATTGAACCTCCAGAATAACGTGGGAGCACTTTGAGGAGACGTCTTTTTGCCTTTGGGATGGCTTCTGCGGTTATTCTTTGCAAGTTGTGCCATTGGTTAAAACCCCTGTCGCCTCCATAATCAGTTTTGACTTCTTCTAGTCTTGGGTCAGTCCTTGTGTTTTCAGTAACCAGGATCCCTTATCCCTAAAGATAGTGTCTTTTTTTTTTTCACAAGTTATTCTTAATACTCTTCCACATCTGGAATGCCTATGGCAAGATTAAAAGAATCATACTGTTTTATTTTTTCAAAAACATATTATTTGGCTTTTTCTAGATGGATTGAGATATTTACAACCAAGAATGTGTTTTCAATTCTCTTACTAGTATGTCTTCTTCTTTGTAATACTGGTCCATCAATCACATCAAAATTTCATTTGATATTAGTTTTCTTTAGTTCCTCATGATAGAAGGACAGAGGATCTCCTCATGATGAGTTGTACCGCCACCTAGGAACAGTAAACTGACATTGTAATGTAGAAAGATATTCTTATCCTGGAGCATTTTTCATTACAGGCCTGTATTCTGTGAAGGGTAAAGTTTGTTTCTTTATTTTGCTGATTAGTTCGTTGGTTTTATAAATGTAGCAATGAATATGTCATTTAACTTATTTAATAGAGGCAAAAATGCACCCAAAATTTAAGATACCAGTAATGTTTTGCATAGTCCAACAATGTCCAAACAGGCAAGGAAATGTGTTGTCACCCTGTGATTAATTCCGATAATTCTCTCTTGTTCTTTTATCAGATTTAAATTAAACTCAACAAACATTTGTTGAATGCCTACCTCATGGTATCGATGGTCCCTGCCCCTAAGGAATTTGCAATTTAATGGCCACAAGGAAATGCACTCAACCAACATGGATACTGGCCAGAATGGTACTCTTTCTTTAATAAAAAGATATACTGGTCATGGCCATGAAAACATTGACTCATTAATTTTTGACTGGATTCCATCCAGAGTATAACCAAAGAGACCTTGGAAATAATCTGGCTCAACCATCTTATTTTTATTTTTTTATTATGTTCAATTAGCCACATATATAGTACATCAGTTTTTTTTGTGATGTTCAGTTAGCCAACATATATCATTAGTTTTTGATGTAGTGTTCAACGATTCATTAATTGCATGTAACACCCAGTACTCATCACACATCTTATTTTTTTTAAGAGTTTATTCATTTATTATTCATTTATTTATTCACAAGTAGGCAGAGGCCAGCAAGGGGTGGGGTGGGGGTTAGAGAACAGGTTCCCCGCTGAGCAGAGAGCCCGATGCAGGGCTCGATCCTAGGACCCTGGGATCATGACCTGAGCTAAAGGCAGAGGCTTTAACCACTGAGCTACTCAGGTGCCCCTCCCACCTTATTTTTAAATAAACATTTATTTTATTCTTTATTAGAATAATACATTTTTGTTATAGAAAGTTTAGAATATGTAGGAAAGTGGAAACAAGAAATCAAACACACAAAGTCCCACCACCCCAAAACAATCATCATTAACCTTTTGGTAAACAGTTGAATCTTGAACTATGGGAGGGTTAGGGATGCTGACATCTGAGTATAACTTTTTCCAGTTAATTCCAATTAGTTAGCATTCAGTATTATATTAGTTTTAGGTTTAATATAGTGATTCAACACTTGCATACATCACCTGGTGCTCATCAAGACAGTGTACTCCTTAATTCCCATCACCCATTTAACCCATCCCCCAGCACCCTCCCCTTTAGTAACCCTCCATTGTTCTCTGTTTCTTGAGTTGCATCTCTCTCTCTCTCTCTCTCATTTACCCTTTGCTCATTTGTTTTGTGAAAATCTGAGTATATCTTTTGACCCCCCCAAAACTTGACTACTACTGTTGATCAGAGGCCTTCCTGATAACATTAATCAATACATATTTTGTGTGTTATTGGTATTATATACTGTACTTTTATAATAAAGTAAGAAAAAGAAAATGTTATTAAGAAAATCATAAGAAAGACAAAACACATTTACAAGCATTGTAAAAGATCTGCTCCTAAGTGGACCCATGTGGTTCAAAACCATGTTGTTCAAGGATCAGTTGTGTTTCATTTTAGTCTTCTCACATATTTTATTTTTCACACATATGAGATAATATTAAGTATATGATTTGTATGTTGATTTTTCCATGAAATATTATGACATAATTCTTTCCCAACACTATTAAGAACTCAGTAAACATTTTTTCATCTAAATAATACTCAATTATTGGATAAACTGTAACTTTGACCTTCTTCTACGATTTAGGTTGCTTACACTGTTTTAACTATTGAATGGCTTTGGCTTAAAACTTTCTCAGGGTAAAAATCTCTGAAGTAGATTTACAGGTCAACGTATGTGAACATTTTTAAGGCTTTTGCAAGACAGTTTTGAACACCACACATTTTAGATCTTGCATTTGACTTTATCTTTGTAGCAGGTTTCATTAGCCTTCTTTATACATACTAGAGGCTCTTCTGCCTTTTAATTGGCAAGGAAATCACCAGGAACTGAATACACACTGGAAGGAGGAGATAAGCAGAGTAATCAAAATCAGCTCCAAAGAAAAAATGGAAACTTAATCTATCTAAGCTTCCAGTAGCATAAAGTTTCATAGACCTTGACTTACCCAAGTGAAGAAAGTTAATGGTTCCTTACTTGTGGAATTGAGGGAGGAGGCAGAAATTAGATTAGATTCATACCTTTCTAGAAACCATTGGGTTTCCGATAATTGTGGTTAGTAACAATTTCAAGCAACAGAGCTTTTTCTAATAGCTTGTGAGGGGGGCTGAGCAGACTCATGAGAAACAGAGAGCCACTGCTATCTGATGTGCCATCATGGGGAAGCTAGTTTATTTTGGGCTAGACCCAAAGGCCTGAGGTTCATGGGGGTCCAGCGTGGCCTGGAACATCATATTTATTCTGAGACTGAAAGATCTGTGGGATCCCTGAGCTCTGTCCTGGGCTCCTGGGATCCACTAAGTAGAGGGTATTGACGCAGGCTGGTGGTCTGGAACTTCTGCAGACCCAGCCCCCATTCTGGACCAAGCCAGAGCCAGGTCACCACACAGTTGACTCAGGAGTGGCCCTGAGGTTGCCCAAATAGCATTTTATTCTCAAACACAGACAAGTGGAATGTGAAATAGGATTTCAGACGGAGGTGCCAACTTTCCAGGGGCCTTGGCCAGCTTCCAGCCCTTCACAGCCTTGAAGACTTATAATGTCCTCTCACTGCTGAAAGATAAATAAATCCATTTTTAAAACTTTCTTCAGAGCACCTTTTTTACATGGTCCCCACAGATACTTTCTGATTGGTTTTCTAGCTCCTCCAACCCTCCTACCTTGTGGAAACTTGCTGTGTCATCAGAATCTAACCAGAACCTACGAGAGGGTTAGCCTGCAGACCCACTGGCCACAGATTTCCGTTCTCATAGTCTGAGCCATATTTGCTTTCTGCTTTCTTAAAAAGCACACTTAAAAACGGGTTTAGATCAGCTTGAGGTCTCTGAGATCTCTGAAGATTTTCCTGCCATGTTTTCAAACAGCCAGTGATAATCTAAACTATTTAAAAAGCTTGGGTTTCCAGCTCAAGTATAATATTTATCTGTGCCCTCACAATTTCGAATGATAAGAGTACTGTTTTGTTAACCCAGCAGCCAGTTGGCTTACTGTTAAGTTCATGTTTATTCTTGATTTTGTTACCACAGATTCGTTTTGTAGAGAAAGAAGCTTAAACTTGGCCATTACCCTTGTGGCTTTTAAATCCAAGACATGGAGCTACTCGATATGTGAGCTTTCCCATCCTACACAAACACCGTCCAGACTCAGAAAATGCCCTATAAATTGCTATAAACTCAAATGTAGTCATTTTCTTGGGCTTGACAAAATTCTAGAGCATCCCAGCTATGTCTCCCTTGAAACAGAGTTTTCATTTCGCAGATAAGACAGTTGAAAAGTTTACTTGTTCTCTTCCTGGTTCTTCAGCATCTGTCTTTACTAGTCAGTGGGGGGTTAGAAGTAGCTTTAATCCCAAACCTTCTGTTTTGTTTACCCAGGAAAGTCTTGGCAAATACAAGGTGACAGGAGGAGATGGGGAAGAAGTGAGATCTTGATCTCAAGTAGTTCTCGACTCTTCATACAGGCTTCATAAATGACTGACCAATTGAGAAAAGAAGTATTTCTGGGATTTTAGACATGACAAGGAATAAAATTAAGTAGTCCTGATAAAGACTTTATTTTTTTTTAAAGATTTTATTTATTTATTTGACAGACAGAGATCACAAGTATGCAGAGAGGCAGGCAGAGAGAGAGAGAGGAGAAAGCAGGCTCCCTGTTGAGCAGAGAGCCGGATGTGGGGCTTGATCCTAGGACCCTGGGATCATGACCTGAGCCGAAGGCAGAGGTTTTAACCCACTGAGTCACCCAGGCGCCCCCTGATAAAGACTTTATTAAAGCAGTCATGTTAATAGATAATCTAAGCAGAGGACCAAGTTGATCCTTGGAACAAATGCAAAATTCTTATTTTTCCAGTGGAAACCTATGGCACCATATTGGATGTGTACATTGAATTGTGCAGGTAATTCGATGTGAAAACTAGTCTGTGGATACATAGACTGTGTAAATGTTGATGATAAGCATGAGGATGTATTAATTGGAAATAGTCTTAAAGGAGAGAGAGTTTTAATTCATCCTTTTATGTTGTACATATGAGATTGTATGCTTTGATTTATAACCACAGGCTCTCCGTGCAGAACTCATTGCTTCTTATGATGCAGCCCTCAGAGCAGAACTCAACACCCCTTTCTCTCCCCGGATCTGTTTGCTTCTTAGACAAAGCATCACCATTCACCCTGTTACCAAAGCTGGAAAACTGGGCGTCGCCCTTGACCGCACCCTAACTCCTTCTGCCACTCTTCAGTCAATGAATGGTGTCCACGCTACCTTCTAAACTATGAGTTTCATGTGGGTGGGGACCATTTGAAACCGAAAATTTCAGTCCCTAGCACAATGCTGAAACAATAATTATGGAATGAATGAACAAAGGAGTGATTGAAATGCGTGAATGCACCTACTTCCTTCCATTAACACTGCCTTTTCTGCAGTTCAGGCCACCGTCAGGCCTCACCAGCTCAATAATTCACAGTTTACAAATTCTAGAGTTGAACTATCCTAACTCATCTCCTGTTTCTGGGGTGGTAATCCTCACCCCAACACCACAACAGTTCATTCTCCATACTGTGTCTGGAGAGATTTTTATAATACCCAAGAATCTTGTCACGATCGTTCCTCTTCTCTGCTTAAAGCACTTCAGTGACTTTGAATAATCATCCTGATTTGATGTCCTGGTTTACAGCTATCGTCCTGGCACAGTCATCCCTCTCAGAAACGTCCTGGACTGGACAAGAACAATATAATCGCTCTATACCAAATCTATTTTCTGCTTATGTATGTTTCCAACCTCCCATTGTGCTACTCATGCTTTCCTCACCCCTGCATACTACTCTAGCCTTATTAAACTGAAAGTTTTTAAATTTTTTTGTACTCACTGCTCTCACATGCTCTTCCTTCTGCCTGGAAATCCCTCTCTCTCTGTGCCTGGCTGGCCCCTATAATCCAGGTCTCGGGCTAGACAGAGAGTCTCTCTGACCCCCCAGGTTATGTCAGGCACCTCTCCTGCTCCCATAACATCCTGCGTCCTAGCTCCCATTGTTTTCATTACCTATTAATTTCCATGGGTTCCCCATTAGCCTCCAGGCTCACTCAGGTCAGCAGGAACATCTGCCCCCTGCATAGTTGAATCCTGGTGCCTAATCCGGGGTCCCGCACAGAGATAACACTCGGCAAATATTTGGTAAATAAACGATAGAAGTAAAATATCACATGCTATTAGAATGATCAAAGTATGTGTGTGGAAAAATCTTATTTCATAATAAATCTTATGGAAACATGCCTAGTTTGTGGCTAGAAACAGTATTTCGTCTTCTTGTCTCTGTTCATCATGTTTGTGATAATGGTGGAAATGAGCCTGTGTTCCTTTGATTGAAAGTTCATTCTAGGACAGGATTTGCTGTCAGTACACACTATCAATTCCAGGAAGTTTTGCAGGTGATAATGTTGCAAAACAAAGCAAAGAACAGCTGCTTTCTAGCCTTTTCAAGCAGTTAGGGCTACTTGTATTTCAACTATGCTCAGTAGATTGGTTTTAAATTTGTTTGCTTTGAAGTTAAAATTAAATTTAGTCTCATTAGTCTAACTTATCCTAGATTGTTTAAGTTCCAAATTCTATTCTCATACTCACAAAAACAAACATAAAATGCCTTATGCTTCTGATAAAATTATTTGCATTGTACTCTTTGCAAACTTAAAAGCATGTGTTCTTAGATGGTAAATTTTATGCTGCTATTTGATCTACCAGAGAATCCAAGCATTTTGTTCCACATGGATTGACTAGAAAGGAGTTCTGGACCTACTTGGGGGGGGGGGCGGTCCATGAATATCATTTTATTGAAAGAAAAGGAAGGTTAATAGCTTTTATTTTTTTCCCCTGATAGAAATAGCTTTAATGTTTTTCTGATTACAAAAGTAATACATAGTTACTGAAAAAAAAAATGAGGAAAGAGAAAGAAGAAAACAAAATTCATCCGTAATCCCACTCTTAGGTTATTATACTAAACATTTTAGGGTAGGGATTTCTAGGCTTTTTCTCTGCATCTGTCATCACATTAGTATAGATTTTTTAAAAAATGGAAATGCTACTACTCTTCCACATATATTGCTTTTAAAAATGTTTTTTTCCACTTAAGAAGTTTGGGACATTCCAGGATAAAAATGGATAGAGTGGATTTTAGGAAGTTTTGCTTTCTGGTGCATTGAGTGGTGTAATTTCCCCTTCACCTCCCCTATTAAGAAAACTGTTATGATAAACTCCATTACTCTTTGAATCAATCAGGTTTCATTTGAAGGAAACAGAAACAAAGGAAGCTATTTTGAGCAGAAAAAAATATGATTTTTAAAAAGTAGGTATTTACAAGATTGGTGGGCTGTCTAGAAGAGGAAACACTAAGGTGATCCTCCAGAAATGAGCCTGAACTCTGAGCTTGGGCTAGCCAGGCGGTTGCCCCTTCCCCATAGTCAGGGTTCAGGGAATCAGAAAATAGTCACCAGAAGAGCTGTTCTATGGGCATATCATCCTGGCTGTTGGGTGGAGACACACTTGTCAGTGCCACCACTGTTGGTCTTAGAGCCCCACAGCATCTGCTTGATCCATACTGCCAAGAGCAGATGCCCGGTGTCCCTGTGTCTGACTCCTCCACCCTTACTAGGGGGGGAGCCTGCACCCAGGGAGCTGAAAGACAAAGTCTTCACAGCTGTGCCCATCGTCAGAAATCACAGAGATGTCCTCTGCTTGTGTCTGTTGTCAGCATTTCAGGGTAGTGCGTCTCCTTGGTGGAACTTAAGTTACATCTGGAACCTACTTCAGGAGAGTCTAGGAAACAGTTCATAACTGTATAGCTTTTGCAGTCCAAGCCCACTGGTTAGGAAGCCAGAGGGGATATTGAGTACTGCCACATTCATCACACATCACTGCTTTAGGTGTTGGGTTTTTATTCTTTTTGGATACATCACTATGCAAAGAAGAATTTAAAGGCAACATAAAGAGGGATAATTTATCTCAATGGCTGATTACACCACTCTTATTTATTTATTTACTTAGAAACTTTATTTATGTAAGCTTTTCAAAAATTTGATTCTAATATAGTTGACATACAGCATTATATTAATTTCATGTGTACAATATAGTGATTCAGCAGTTCTGCACATTACTCAGTGCTCATCGAGATAAGTGTACTCTTATGCCCTTTCTCCTGTTTCACCCATCCCCCCCTCACTCCCCTGTGGTAACCATCAGTTTGTTTTCTGGATTTAAGAGTCTGTTTTTTGGTTTGTCTCTTGTTTTCTTTGTTTATTTGTTTTGTTTCTTAAAATCCACATATAAGTAAAATTATACGGCATTTGTCTTTCTCTGACTAACTTATTTCACTTAGCATTATAGTCTCTAGATCCATTCATGTTGTTGCAAATGCCAAGATTTCATTCTTTTTTATGGCCGGGTAATATTCCATTGTCTATATATACACCACCTCTTCTTTATCTATTTGTCTGTTGATGGAAACTTAAGCTGCTTCCATGTCTTGACTATTGTAAATAATGCTGTGATGAACATAAGGGTGCACATTCCTTTCAAATTAGTGTTTTCATTTTCATATTCTCTGGGTATGTACCAGTAGTGGAATTACTGGATCACATTGTAACTCTGTTTTTAGTTTTTGAGCAGCCTCCATATTGTCTTCCACAATAGCTACACCAGTTTGAACTCCCACCAACAGTACACAGGGGTTCATTTTTCTCCATATTGTCAACACTTGTTTTTTTCTTGTGTTTTTGGTTTTAGCCATTCTGACAGGTGTGAGGTGATACCTTATTGTGGTTTTGATTTGCACTTCACTTATTATAAGTAATATTGAGCATTGTCTTACGTGTTGGCCATCTGGAGGTCTTCTTTAGAGAAATGTCTGTTCATGTCTTCTGCCTATTTTTAAGTTGGATTGTTTGGGGGTTTTTTTGGTTTTTTGGTGTTAAGTTGTGTAAGTTCTTTACATATTTTGGATACTAAGCCTTTATCAGATACGTTATTTGCAAATACCTTCTTCCATTTAGTTTGTTGTCTTCTTATTTTGTTGACTATTTCCTTTGCTGTGCAGAAGCACAGCAGTTATTTTGGTGGTGTTCTCATAGTTTATTTTTCATTCTGTTTCTCCTGCCTTATGAGACATATCTAGAAAAGTGTTGCTATGACTGATGTCAGAACAATTACTGATTATGCTGTCTTCTAGGCTTTTTATGGTTTCAGGTCTCATGTTTAGGTCCTTAATCCATTTTGAATTTATTTTTGTGTGTCATGTAAGAAAGTGGTCCAGTTTCATTCTTTTGCATGTAGCTGTCCAGTTTTCCCAACGTCATTTTTTGAAGAGACTATCTTTTTCCCATTGCATATTCTTGCCTTCTTTGTTAAAAATTAATCAACCATGTAATCACGAGTTTGTTTTTTGGTTCTCTATTCCATTCCATCGATCTGTGTATCTGCTTTTGGGCCAGCACCATACTATTTGGATTACTACAGCTTTGTAGTATATCTTGAAATCTGTGATTGTGATACCTCCAGTTTTGTTCTTTTTGAAGATTGCTTTAGCTATCTGGGCTCTTTTGTGGTTCTATACAAATTCTGGGTTTATTTGTTCTAGTTCAGTGAAAAATGCTGTTGGTGTTTTGTTAGGGAGCACATTGAATGTGTAGATTGCTTTGGGTGCTATGGACATTTAAAAATATTTGTTCTTCCAATCCATAAGCATGGCATATCTTTCCATTTGTTTGTGTCACCTTCAGTTTCTTTCATCAGTATTTTATAGTTTTCATAGTACAGCTCTTTTACGTCCTTGGTTAAGTCTATTCCTAGGTATTTTATCCTTTTTGGTGCAATTATAAATGGGATTGGTCTCTTAATTTCTTTTTCTGCTACTTTATTATTAGTGTATAGAAATGCAACAGAGTTCTATATGTTGATTTTTATCCTGCAACCTTGCTGAATTCATTTATCAATTCTAGCAAGGTTTTTTTTTTTTTTTTTTGGTAGAATCTTTAGGGCTTTCCATATATAGTATCATGTCATCTGCAAAGACTGAAAGTTTTATTTCTTCCTTACCAGTTTGGATGCCTTTCATTTCTTTTTCTTGTCTGATTGCTGTGGCTAGGAATTCTAGTACTATGCTGAATACAAATGGTGAAAGTGGACATCTTTGTCTTGTTCCTAAGATTAGGAGAAAATCTCTCAGTTTTTCCCCCACTAAGTATGATGGTAGCTGTGGATTTTTCATGTGTGGCCTTTATTTTGTTGAGGTATATTCCCTCTAAACCTGCTTTGTTGAGGGTTTTTAACATGAATGGATGTTGTACTTTGTCAAATGATTTTTTTGCATTTATTGAAATGATTATATTGACTTATCCTTTCTCTTAATGATGTGATGTATCCCATTGATTGATTTCTGAATAGTGAACCACACTTGTGTCCCAGGAATAAGTCCCACTTGATTATGGTGAATGATTTCTTTAAAGATTTTGTTTATTTGACCAAGAGAAAGATACAGCGAGAGAGGGAACACAGCAGAGGAAGTGGGAGAGGGAAAAGCACGATCCCTGCTGAACAGGGAGCCCGATTTGGGGCTTGATCCCAGGATCCTAGGATCATGACCTGAGCCAAAGGCAGATACTTAATGACTGAACCACCCAGGCACCCATTTAATGATTTTTTTTTAATGTATTATTGTATTAAGTTTGCAGTGTTTTGTTGAGGATTTTTGCATCTATGTTCATCAGAGATGTTGGCGTGTAGTTCTCCCTTTTTTTAAAGTGTTTTCATCTAGTTTTGGTATCAGGATAATTTTGGCTCCGTAGATTGAATTTGGAAGCCTTCCTTCCTCTTCTGCTTTTTATAATACTTTAAGAAGAATAGGTATTGCTTCTTCTTTAAGTGTTTAGTAGAATTTGCCTGTGAAGCCATCTGCTTCACAAAAAAAACTGTTGGGAGTTTTTTTTTTTATTACTGCTTTGTTTTCATTGCTGCTAATTGGTCTGTTCAAATTATCTATTTCTTCCTGATTCAGTTTCAAGAGGTTAAATGTTTCTAGAAATTTAACCATTTCTTCTAGATTGTCTAGTTTGTTGGCATATAGGTTTTTATAATATTCTCTTATAATTCTTTTTATCTGTACTATCAATTGTTATTTCTTCCCTTTCATTTGATTTTGTTTATTTGAGCCCTCTCTTTCTCTCTTTCTTTTTTTTTTTAGATGAGTCTGGCTAAAGGTTATCAGTTTTGTTGATCTTTTCAAAGAGCCATCTCCTTGTTTCATTGATCTGTTTTGTTTTATTTTCAGTTTCTATTTCATTTATTTCTGCTCTAATCTTTATTACTTCTTTCTGTCTAGTGATTTGTGGTTTGGTTTATTCTTTTTCTAGATCCTTTAGGGGTAACATTAGTTTGTTTATTTGAGAAAAATTTTTCTTGCTTCTTGAGGTAGGCCTGTTTTGCTATAAATTTCTCTCTTACAACAGTGTTTGCTGTGTCCCAAAGATTTTGGACAATTATATTTCATTTCCTGCCATTTTTTTTTAATTTCCTCTTTGATTTCTTGGTTGACCCATTCATTGTTTAGTAGCATGTTATTTAAAATCCATGTATTTGTGTTCTTTCCAGAATTTTTTCTTATGGTTGATTCTTAGTTTCTTAGCACTATGGTTAGAAAAGATGCATGATATGACTTTAGTCTATTTGAATTTGTAGAGACTTGTGTTGTGGCCTAGTATGCAATCCATTCTAGAGAATGTTTTATACGCACTTGAAAAGAATGTGTATTCTGCTGTCTTAGGATGGAGTGTTCTGAATAGATCCATCTACTCCAGTGTATCATTCAGAGCCACTGTTTCCTTGATGATTTTCTGTCTGATGGTCTATCCATTAATGTGAGTGGGGTGGTAATGTCCCCTACTCTTATTGTATTATTGTCAGTTACTTGTTATTAGCTGCTTTATGTATATGGATGCTTCCATTTTGAGTGCATAAAATATTTATAGTTGTTACACCTTCCTGTTGGATCATTCCCTTTATGATCATAGAGTTTCTTTCTTTGTCCTCTGTTACAGTCTTTGTTTTAAAGTCTACTTTGTCTGATGTAAGTACTGCTACCCTGGCTTTCTTTTCACTTACATTTGCATGATAAATGCCTTTCTATACTTTAACTTTCAATCTGCAATGAGTCTTATAGGCAGCATATAGATGGGTCTTACTTTTTTATCCACTCTCTCAACCCATGTCTTTTGATTGGAACATTTAGTCCATTTATATTCAAAGGAGTTAATTTTTTTAAGATTTTATTTATTTACTTGAGAGAGAACGCGCTTGAGCATGAGTTGGGGGGAGAGGCAGAGGGAGAGGGAGAAGCAGAATCCCCCACTGAGCAGAATCCCCCACTGAGCAGAATCCCCCATTTTTGTCTAACTCTGTGGGGCTGGATGCCAAGACTCTGGGATCATGACCTGAGACAAAGGCAGACACTTAACAGACTGAGTCACCCAGGCGCCCTTCAAAGTAGTTATTCGCAGGGATGTGCTTATTGCTGTTTCGCTACTTGTTTTATGGTTGTTTTGTAGTTCTTCTCTGTTGCTTTCTTCTCTTGCTTGTTTTTTTCCATGGTTTGCTGGATTTCTTTAGTGATATATTTGGATTCCTTTCTTTTGGTTTCTTGTTTTGTTTTGTTTTGTTTTTGTTTTCGTTTTTGTCTATCTGTTGCTAGTTTTTGATTTGTTGTTACCAGGTTTATACATAACTTACGCATGTAGCAGTGCATATTAAGTTCAGAACTGCTTAAGTTTGAACCCATTGTTTACTCCCCTTCCTACCTCCATGTTTTAGATATATGGTATCATACCTGACATCCTTTTATTTTATGATCCCTTGACTAATTTTTGTAATATAGCTAACTCACTGCTTTTATGCCTCCTACTTTTCTTCTACTTATGGTCTTTTCTTTGCATTCAAAAAGTCCCTTTAGGGACTGTAGGGCCTTTGGCTCAGTTGATTAACTATCTGACACCTGATTTAGGCTCAGGTTGTGAACTCAGGGTGGTGGGATTGAGCCCTGAGTCAGGCTCAGTCTGAGTGTGGAACCTGCTTGGGATTCTTCCTCTCCCTTTGCCCTTCCCCACTGCTTGTGCACACACATGTGTGATCTTTCTTCTAAAAAAAAAAAAAAAAAAAAAGTCCCCTTTAACATTTCTCATAGGGCTAGTTTAGTGGTGATGCATTCCTTTAACTTTTGTTTGACTGAGAAACAACTCTTTATTCTATTCTGAATGATAGCCTTGCTGGGTAGAGTATTCTTGGTTGCTGTGTTTGTTTGTTTTTTTCCTTTCAGAACTTTGAATATATCACACCATTCCCTTCTGGCCTGCAAAGTGTCTACTGAAAACTCCACTGATAGACTAATGGGGCTTCCCTTTTATATAACTGCTTTCTATTCTCTTGTTGCTTTTAAAATTCCCTTTATCACTACTTTGCTGCATTTTAATTGCTATGTGTCTTGCTGTGAACCTCCTTGGGTAGATTTTTATTGGAGAATCTTTGTGATTCCTGGATCTGGATTTCTGTTTCCTTCCCCAGATTCAGGAAGTTTTCAGACATTATTTCTTCAGATAAATTTTCTGCCCCCTTTCCTATCTCTTCTTCTGGGATTCCTATAATATGAATGCTATCATGCTTGATGATGTTACTGAATTCCTTAAGTCCGTGTTTATTTTTATTATTATTCTCTCTCCTGTTCACTTTGATTGTTTTCCATTACTCTGTCCTCTGGGTCACTGACTATTCTTCTGTTCCCTCTAGTCTACTATTTATTTCATCTAGGAAATGCTTAATTTCAGTTATTGAGTTCATCATCATCCAAGTGACTCTTTTTTTGTTTTCTCTTTGTTGAGTGTCTCACTGAGGTCCTCCACTCTTTTTTCAAGTCTAGTAAGTATCTTTATGACCATTACTTTAAATTCTCTATCAAGTATATTACTTCTCTCCATTTGAATTTGCTCCCTTGCTGTGATTTTGTTCAGTTCTTTCATTTGGGACATATTCTTCTGTCTCTCATTTTTGTCTAACTCTGTGTGTGTTTCTATGTCCTAGGAAAGTCCCCTACATCTCCTGCTCTTGAAAATAGTGGCCTTATGAATAAGACATCCAATAGCTCCCTGCAGTGCAAAATCCCCTGTTTACCAGAACCTGGTGCTTTGGGGTATCTCCTATGCGTGTTGTGTGCACCCCACTATTGTGATCGAGCTGCTTTTGCCTTCAGTGCAGTCATTTCTGATAGCTCTCATTGTTTTGCAGCAAGGTTTGGTCCCTGTGTTATCAGTGGGCCAGACTTGGGCTTGAGCTGGGTCAAACCAAAGATTGCCAGAGATGCAGTAGCACCAAACTGCAGGGCATTTTCCCTGTGTTTTCTCCTGGGAAGCTTTTGTTGTTCAGCAGGGCTCACAGTCAGATCTGATGTCTGCTCCCAGCCCAGCAATGGAGCCACAGTAGACTGGTGTGTGTCATTATCCTCCATTCTCCCCAGGGAAGGAGTCACTCTCATGTAGCACTGCCTCCTGTCAGGGCTGCTTGCACACCACCAGGCTTGTGGCACCAATTTGGATGGGCTCCGGCCAAGGACATATTGAAGGGGGCAGGTGTGGAGAAGCACACTAGGCCAGGGGTACTGTTAGCAAGGTAGGTGGAAAATGTTGGCCAGTGTGTCTAGGCTAGGGGACAAGTGAGGATAATGATACCTGCCAACTCTTTTTTTCTTAGAATAGTCTCCTAAAAATTCCTGCCCCTCTAGCACATGTTGTGAGATTAGTAAATAAATGTTGTTGTGAGATTAGTAAATAAATCTTCTTTGCATATATCCCAGGCATTTTTTTAAACTGCTGCTTCTGTGCTGCCTCCCTGGGCTCTTTGTTATGCTGTCTCTCTAAAGGCAGGACTCCACTTCCTGTCACCCTCCTGGCTCTCCTAGAGCTGAGCTCACTGAATTTTAAAGTTCCAGGTGGTAAGCCCCACTGATCATAAGAACTCAAGAAATTAGACCCCCCTATTTTCAAAGCCAAATGTTATGGGGATTTATCTTCCCTGTGCAGGCTCCTGTGCCTGGGGTCCTTGCTGTAAGGGTCTGTTTCTCACCCTTCTCTGTGCCCCCATTGTTCCTCTCTCCCTCCAGCAGTCCTGCAGGTCCATTTAGCTCCCAACCACATTTATGCCTTTCCCACCCTCTTTGATGTGGCCTCTTCTCTATGCACAGCTGTGGAGAGTCTGTTCCTCCAATCTTTGAATTGTTTTCTGGGTGATTTACTCTGATATGGGTGTTATCTAGTTGTATCTGGATGAGGTGAGCCTCCAAACTGCCCACTCTGCCGTTTTCCCCTAAAGTCCCTGCCCCACTTCGATTTCTTTAACCCATCTCTGTTGCTGTCTTTTTTTCTAATTTTTTTTTTCATAGAAACAGTGTTTTGTTAAAGTGCTCTTCACAGAGTCACTAATAGTCTCGTGTTGCTAAACCCAGGGGTCAATTCTCAGGGCTCATTTTACTCATTTGACCTTTTAGGACTTCTGACATGGTTACTCATTATCTCATTGAAACTCTTTCTTCTTTTGGTTTCCAGACCTCACACTTCCTGGTGTTCCTTCTAGTCCATCTGCTCAGTCTGTCTCCCTGCTGTCTCCCCCTCATCATTCCAAGTCTCTCCTCATCTCTCATCTCTGTTTACTTTACTCATCTCATCTAATCCTGTGGCTTTAAATACCTGAACTCCACACCCATGTACCCAACAGCTGTTTGGTTGGTATGCACTTTTGAACATTTTTAAAACATCTCAGACTTACCATTTCCAAAACCAAACTTTCATTCCTTCCCACAGTGTCTTCCACCTTTGGTCTTTTTCATCTCAGTTCATGGAACTTCTATCCTTCCATTTGCATAAGACAAAATCCTAGAAGTCATTCTTTTTTTTTTTTTTTTTTTGACAGACAGAGATCACAAGTAGGCAGAGAGGCAGGCAGAGAGAGAGGAGGAAGCAGGCTCCCTGGTGAGCAGAGAGCCCGATGAGGGGGCCAATCCAAGGACCCGGAGATCATGACCTGAGCTGAAGGCAGAGGCTTTAACCCACTGAGCCACCCAGGCGCCCCCTAGAAGTCATTCTTGACTTCCATCTTTTTTTTACATTCATATTCAATCAATCCATCAGGAAATCCTATTGATTCTACCTCTTAAAATATCTACAATCCAACTACTTCTCTCCAACCCCACTGCTCTCCACTGCTTTAAGCCACTGTTATTTCTCTCTTGGGCTATTGCCTCAGGTTCTCTCTGCCCTCCCTAGAGCATAAAAGTTAGAACATGTTATCCCTCTGCTCACAACACTACACTGAGGGACACCTGGGTGGCTCAGTGGGTTAAAGCCTCTGCCTTCTGCTTGGGTCATGATCCCAGGGTCCTGGGATCAAGGCCCACATTGGGCTTTCTGCTCAGTGGGGAGCCTGCTTCCCCATCTGTCTCTTCCTGCCTCCTCTATATATATATCAAATAAATAAATAAAATCTTTAAAAAATCTTAAAAAAAAAAAAAAAAACCACTACACTGAAATTCTATCTCAGGATGAAAAGTCAAAATTCTTAGAACAATCCAGAATGCTCTTGATGACACTCCCACCCCCTGCCCGTCACCATCCCTCTGGTTTCCTTTCCTGTCATTCTCGTCTTGGCTCACTCTGCTCCAGCATCCTGGATGTTCTTAAGCACGCCTATCCCATAGAGATGTGGCAGCTGCTGGCCTCTCTGCTTGGAAAACTCCTCCCCCAGATGTCCACAAGGCTCTCTCATCACCCTCAAGACTTTTCTCAGCCCATAAGCCCTTCCCTGATCATCCTGTTGAGTTGCAAACTGACCTCCCCTCTGGCTCTCCGAACCCTCTTTTCCGGTTTTAGTTCTCTCCGTAGCACATACTATTTTCTAATTAACTGCTTAACTTCTTTCTTTTATGCCTACTCTGTCTCCCCCCTGAAGAAAATGGATATTGTAATATTATTTATTATTGAATCTTCAGTGTCTAGGTACACTGGTGATCATTCATCAAATATTCATTGAAGAACTTTCTTTATACATGCATCATCGTGCACTAGTCTAATTATTTATTAGGAATTAATTCCTAGGGTCAAATTTAAGCACAAATTGCCCAGAAAGGTTTTAGCAATTTGTTCCCTCAAAGAGTTCATGAGAATGTCTTTTTCCTGATACCTTCACCAGCATCATCCCTGGTCACACTATCCTTTCTGTTCCTTCCACTCACCATGTTTGTCCCCCCTAGATGCATTTGTACCCCCTTCTCCACAACTTCCTCCTCCAGAATACTCTCCTGCCACACTTTTACTTGGTTTAATTCCTCATGGTATTTAGGTCTTAACTTTGTCACTTCCTTGGAGAGGACTTCCCTGATCATCAGCTGTTAAGTAACTTCTCAGTCATCCCGTATCACATCATGTCATTAGCAGATATTATCTTATTTCTGCATTTGCTTATCTATGATTTCCCTCCCTAGAATGTAAGCTCCATGAGAACAGGAGACTTACATGTTTCTTCCAACACTATCTCCAGTAAATGTGTGTTTGATAATGGAATACACACTAGGTATTAAAATTTTTCAGTATTATGACCTGCTGGGTGAAAAGTGGATTAAACATGAATTATTTTCCTGGATTGGTGAGGCTGAGCATCTTTCAAGTATGACAGCCTTTTTCTCATCAGCAAATCCTGAGATGATCTAGAAGTTGAAAGGTTCAGTTAGAGTATTTGTCTTAGATAGGCTATGTCCAATTTCTTGTTTCAGATGTGTTGCACGGGTTTCTTATATTGCTAAGAAGCATCGTATTTTACATTATTGAAGCCTCCTTGGCATTGATGTCAACATTCGTATCCATAAAGGCAGATTCCTTCTGCAAATTTCTCACATACATGTTTTCTTTTTGTCTTCACAGCTTTTAGAAAGAACCAACCATGGCTTTGAAGACTCGGACTCCGGTGCTACCAAGAGTCCACTCCACTTAGCTGTAAGTGAGATACCGTGGGCGGCTTCCTCTGCTACAAATAGAATCTAGGTGTTCCTAGAACTAGGCTGCTCTTAAAATGATAGTGTAGTAACACAGTGAGAACTAATAATGAAAACAGTACATGGGTAAAGCCACAGGCTGCAGAGAGAAAGATTGACTCAAATTCCAATCCCAACTTCACCCACTGGTGACCTCAGACACATTACTTACCCCATATGGGCCTCAATTTCCCCAATTGTCAAATTATGGCAAAATAAAAGAGACAATTTTCTTAGAGCCTTTACCACAGTGTACTTAATAAATTATTATTATTATTTTTAAATATTTCATTTGTTTATTTGATAGAGAACACAAGTAGGCAGAGAGGCAGGCAGAGAGATGGGGGGAAGCAGGCTCCCCACTGAGCAGAGAACCCGACAGGGGGCTCAATCCCAGGACCCTGAGATCATGATCCGAGCCGAAGGCAGAGGCTCAACCCACTGAGCCACCCAGGCGCCCCTTAATAAATTATTATTATACATTTTAATGGTCTTTGTAATTATTACTATCTAATAGTTCAATTAAAAACATTGAGGAAATTTGGAGAACACATTTTGGGTTTTTTGGTTTTTTTTTAAACCTGTAACACAGGTTTTTTTTTTTTTTTAAGATTTTATTTATTTAATTGACAGAGATCACAAGTAGGCAGAGAGGCAGGCAGAGAGATGGGGGGAAGCAGGCTCCCCATCAAGCAGAGACCCCGACTCGGGGCTTGATCCCGGGACCCTGGGATCATGACCTGAGCTGAAGGCAGAGGCTTTAACTCACTGAGCCACCCAGGCGCCCTGTAAAGATCTGATTGTAGCCAACAGTACACAAGTCTACAGCCTACCACAAAATCAATCAAATTCCACAGTTAAAAATTGTGAGCTATTTAAACACAAGCTTGTGAAAGCGAGGTGAGCGGATGCATAAATGCAACTCGACTTCTCCTGCCTGCGCTTGAAATCAGGGTTTTGTAGGAGGGATGAGGCTGTGATTCTTGTACTGGCTGAGACCTCAGAGCGGGGAGGAAGACCGATCCTGTCACCAGCAGAGCTTCCTCTTCGCATCCCTGACTGAAGGGAAACGCAACAGCTCAGAGCGAGGATCCCCAAACTTTCCACGGGGGTGACCGAGCCGGCAGAGTCACGTACCCCTTTCTCTCAGCCGGTGTCCTGCTAGCAATTGGTGATCACCAGCTCTTCTCTAGAAGCGTCTGGGATGGGCAGCCCCACCCAGCAACAGCAGCTCCCCTGTAGAAGGTGCTGCAACAACGTGGGGCCTCAAGTCCACGGCCACAGCGATGGTGTCTGGGCCTATCTGGAGGCTGAATTCTAAGAAGAGCGGAAAAGGGCCGGGTCTCTAAGTTGAACTATTGGGACTTTCCCTTAATACCATCCCGTATTAGCACTTCTCAGTGTCACTCTGATGAGTAACTGAGATGAGATTTTGTAGAACAGAGGGGAGTGTTTTGTCGATGGGCACATGTAAGTAGTCACACAAGGCGAGGGCATGACCCCACCCCAGCAGGACTGGGATGAGCTGATCACACTGCACGGAGCCCAGGCTTCGCTGGCCGTCTCCCCACATGATCGCCAGCACCCCTGTTGATCCCGGTCACCACCCTCGGCCACACCCACCAACACATCCACCACACACACACACACACACACACACTGAGTCCAGTGAAATTAGGCTACAATGTGCATCCGTCTTTGTTCCGGAGATGGACTTAGAGTGGGAGAGGCGGATGGATGGTGGATATTTGCATGTATAAAGCTTCATGCCCCTTGGCTCTCAGTACACGTTGCCCTAAAGGTTGCTCCCTAGAATCTCTGTACAACCATCTTCTGCCCCTGGGGAAGGTCCCCCAAAGCGGAGGGTTCACATACAGCATTAGCTGCCTCGAGAGAGGACTGTTTCGGGGATCTCAGACAGAATTCACATGCCCTTCATCAGTGGGGTCACCGGCTAGTAATCTGAGAAGAGACTTTCTTAGCTTCCCCCAAATTCTGCCATCTCGAATTTTTTTTCTGAAAATTATTGTTGGGTACTTACCGTGTGTCAGTTGCTCTGCTAAGATCAGGGTTTCTGGTCTTGTAAAGACAAGGTAGTGTGTTTTCAGTGGAGAGAACTGGGCATTTGGCACTTCTGCTGCTGGCAGGCGCCTGGGAAGAACACTCAGAGAGGAGGTCCCAGCCCCCAGTCTTCCCGTGAACAACTCACGACGACATGGTTTTCCCACCTGTAAATTTAAAGGAGTAAGTTAAAGACTCCAAACCCTGTCTAATTTGTAAATTTATTTCAATTGTTTTTTGTGGTATCTTGGCCAAATACCTGACCCTTGTGTCTCAGTTTCCTCACCCATGACATGAGGAGAACCGCAGTACCTCTGTCATAGGGCCATTGTGGAGGTGACACAAGTCAATGCACGTTAGGCGGCTAGAACAGTGCCTGGCAACAGGTACAGTCATCCTCACTAATGCCGACGTATCCATCTCGCGTTTAACACACACTGACCGTGTGTGCTGAGCACTTGTTCTGGCAGCTGGAGAGGTTCCTGTAAATAACAACCAGCCTCTGTCCTTGTAGGGTTTCTAGTCTAGGAGGGAAATAGGCAAGGAGATCTGTAACATGACGGGTGGTAGGAGGTGCTGCCCGTGCTATGGACGGGACCAGTAAGACGCACTGAGGTGGCAAGTGAGGCTCTACTTTGTGTAGCATAGAATCTCACATCTGAATGAGACCTTAAGAGCTACCCATGTTGATATCTGACAGAAGAGTGTTCTGGGCAGAAGTGCAGAGTCCCTGGGGTAAGGGCAGGCTCGGCATGGTCCCAGAGCAGCAGAGTGGGGCAGGGAGAGTGGTAGGAATGCAGGGTGACAAGTTGTGGAGGGGTTGGAGAGTCAGGGGAGGGCCTCCCGCTCCATTGTAAGAATTTCAACTTTTTTTTTAAAGATTTTATTTATTTATTTGACAGACAGAGATCACAAGTAGGCAGAGAAGCAGGCAGAGAGAGAGGAAGCAGGCTCCCCACCGAGCAGGGAGCCTGATGCGGGGCTCGATCCTAGGACCCCAAGACCATGACCTGAGCTGAAGGCAGAGGCTATAACCCACTGAGCCACCCAGAGGCCCCAGAATTTCAACTTTTATGTGGAGCAAATTAGAAAACCATTTGGAGGAATTTGAGGAGACAGATGATATGAGATGACTTCTGTTTGAAAGGATCACTTAAGCTTCTGTGTTGAGTTTACATCATGAGGGAACAAACACAGAAGCCGGACAACCAGGAAGTGATGTTGATGTTGATCTTGATGATGGCGATGACTTTGACCAGGCTGATAGCAGTGGGTTAATTCTAAAACTATGTTATTCTTGCCCTCTAAGTGCTAAAGCCTTTTAAAAAATTATTATTTGCTTCAAGAACCCTGCAAGTATGCCTGTCACCCTCTCCAGGGGCCCTGGTGGCAATTAGCTTGATAAAAACCCAAAGCACATTATTTCTTCCATGGATGAATTCTAGGAATGAAATAGAACCAGATGCCCCCAAACCTGACCTGCCTTGAGTTACCATTTCCTGGCTGAGTGATCCAAGTCTCCAGGGTTATCAACCCAGCAAATTTCATAAACATTTCCTCCACTTGAAAAAATTAAATCAAGAAGCAAGGTTATGCAAATGAAAGGATCCAGCTGTCAAGATTCTGGATGGACCCATTGTTTGGTGGACTCTGTAGAGATCCCAGATTCTTTATCCCAGATTCTTTCTCCTCATAGCCTCCATTCCTATCTGAAAAGTTCAAAGAATTAATTGTATTTAAGACACATTTAAGTTACCTAACAATATATTTTTTAAAGAAAGATTTTTCAGGAAAGCAAAGTTAAAATATTTGATTGCTTACCTCTGTGAAGGTTTAAACTGGCTTGACTATTGAAAGCCAGACTATTCCCTGCTTTCTGAACGAACATGTTTGTTCTTCTCTATGATTACCTCCTCATTTCATTATTTCCTAAATTATTGGTGAAACTACCTTTTAATTAGCTAGTTTAGAATGGAAATAGAAAGAGAAATAGGGCAATTTTCATCATGTACTGCTGACATGAGAAAGGTCTCCTTTCCTGCCTACCTGAGCCTCCTCAAAGAGTTTAAAGCGTCACTGTATACTTTGGTGTATACTCCAAGAACCATATACCTGTCCAAAGACAGAATCATGCATTGAACCCTAACTAGCATTTCATATCGCATGGTCCTTTGTCTACAGGGTTGAGCTCTAAAGTGTGGCAGTAAGTGAAAGTTCTTGTCTAATCAAAGTTACTTTCATTATTTCCCTTAAATTGCCCTTAAAGTTGAGTGCACATAGCTTTATGTCTTCAATTCTGTGGGGTCATGCTTTTGCATGCTAAAATTCAAGCTAGACCAGGGGTGAGAAATGAAAGGAACTCTATGAGTAAACCTGGTCTTTCAACCATTCTGTCTTTAAGAGACTTTCAAGTGCCTGATATAGAAGAAAAGAAAGGATAGAATTGTGAAGCTTTCCTAATCACCAGCAGGGTCACCCTTTTTTTTTTTTTTTTTTTTAAATTAAGCCTCTAAATTTAACACAGGCTGATGGATGTATTTTTTGTGGTGAGGATTAAAGGAGAAAATGTAGGGACAAGTTTAGCACCTAACTTAAGTGCCTTGTAACATGACTCTGCTGTTCAGAGCAGAGCTCATTCCTTCCCACTGCCTTCCTTCCTACGTCCATTTCTCGTTCCCGTGTCTTCTCTTTTTAAAATCTGAACATGTTAGCCATCATGTTTTGTAGGTACACATGCCATTTATGAGTTGCTGATTCTATTTTCCTAGGCTAAGTTATACTGATGGAAATGAACATGTTGACTGTCTTGGTCACAGTAGTCACTGGCACCGAAGGAACCAGCATTTGCAGAGGACATCTAGACCCTGCTGCTCTCTCCAGGGAATTCATTTCCCTTTGGTGTGAAGTCAGGATTTCCACATCCGCTCAATCTGTTGCTGCCATGACACTTTAAAATGAGAAGCGTTTTTTGCAAAGTCAGTTTTCAAATAAGTCACAGATAAGCCAGAGGGAAGTGAGATAGACTGATTTACACCCTGATGTAGACCCCCCTAGCACCACTGCTTTTTACCGGAGGATAGGTCCTCCCAAGTGGCTTCAGATCACCTATGGTCAGTTGATAATGGCCGAAACTGGGGGGTGGGTATGTAGAAATTCATTACATTCGCCTCTTCTCGTTGTACAGGTTTGAAATTTCGTACAGTCAAGAGGTAAAGGGACATATTCCTTTTGGTCTTGTGCCCTTTCTGTAGGCGCTCATGATTAGCCCACAGTCAGGCTCTGGGGTCTGATTGGTCTGGCTTGGAACGTCAGTGCCCCCATGTAAGGCTGAGTGACCATGGAAAGTCTAGGTGATGTCTCTGCCCTTCTGTGTCCTGGTCAGTAAAGTGGGGATAACACTAGTATCCAAATTATGGGTTGTTGTGGCAATTAAATGAGGTGTCTCATGTCCAGGACTGCCCGACACACAGGGAAGGCTCAGTAGATTTAGCTATTGCTGCAAATTTTAGGTCACACTGAAGGCTTATAATCTTACAGTTACGGTTTGCACAACAAGCGTAGATCAGAAAGGTGGACATAGAGGAATTTGTTTTCCTGTATCAAGGAGGGCAGTTTGTGTAGTAGAAGAACGGTAGTCTAAAAGTTATCCCCAATGTATACCTTTTTGCCTCCTACTTCTGTTCAAGTCACTTTATCTCTGTGTTAAGCCTCCTTCTAGGTGGGAGGGAGGGGGTCTAGGTTTTTGATTCAATATTTGTTGGAGACAAAGATATTATGTTTAAAAGTCACTTAAGTGAAATCACTGGGAAAATTATAAGACATTGCCCAACAGCCTAGATTTTAGTGGTCACAGATTCTGGGTTTCAAATTTGAACATGGTCACCTAATAGGTGATCTTGCCTAAATTAATTAACGGTGCTTGTTTTGTTTTGTTTTCATTGATAAAAAGAATGTTTGGGTAGGTAAATAGCTGCTACTTAAAAAATCTATGTCTAGGTACGCCTGGGTGGCTCAGTTGGTTAAGCCGCTGCCTTTGGCTCAGGTCATGATCCCAGGGTTCTGGGATCGAGTCCCGCATCGGGCTCCTTGCTCAGTGGGGAGCCTGCTTCTCCCTCTGCCTCTGCCTGCTTGTGTTCTCCCTCTCTCTTTCTATGACAAATAAATCAATAAAATCTTTAAAATATATAGATATATGTCTAAAATGTGTATCTATATTTCTACTACTAATACTAAGAAATGATAATAACGGCCATTCCATTAAGTCATTAATCACCAAATAATCAAGTGTCTGTACCCACCTGGTGCCCATGCCAGGCGTGATTAGGGGACAGCAGTGAGAAATACACATGAAGTGCCTTCAACCAGAAGTAATAAGCAAACCAACAGATGAGTAGCAGATCTCAAGTGGTAATAAGTTCTATAAAGATAAAATAAAGCAGGATAAGTCGGGACGAGAGTGTACGCTGAGGTGGAGGGCGGAGGGCTGTTTTTTGGCTCTGGAGAACCTCCAGAGAAGGTGCTATTTGAAGCAGAAGTACCAGGAGAGCATTTGAAGAGCTTTTCAGACAGGTAATAGAAAGTACAGATACAGGGCACCTGGCTGGCCCAGTCGGACAAGCATGAGACTCTTGATCTTGGAGTCATGAGTTAGAGCCCCACACTGGGTGCAGAACTTACTAAATAAATAAATAAATAAATAAATAAATAAACTTTAAAAAAAGGAAGGAAGGAACAAAGAAAGGAGAAATGAAGGAAAAGAAAAGAAAAGCAAAAGAAAGGAAAGAAAAAAGCTGTGGTAGCCAGGAGGAGGAAATGCATGTATTTAACCATGGGGTAGGAGAAGGGGTTGGGGGTTGGTGTGGTTGCACAGAGTGGGTGAGGCAGCGTGCTGACGATCAGGGTTGAAGGAGGCCTAATCCTAAGAGCTCAATGGTTTTGGATTTTATTATCAAGGAGGTAAGAAGCCACTGACTAGTTTTCATCAAGGGCTGATATGTCCCACTTGAGTTTTAAGAGCTCTCACCTGGAGGCTGAATGAGTAAAAGGTGGCACTGGGAGAAGATGGAAAGGAAGGCTCTCGCCATAGTGCCAGCAAAAGAGGATGGCGCTATGATGAGAACTGGGTCGATTCTGGATACATTTCAAAGAAGGAGTAGAGATGATGGCGCGTTGAGGGCTGTGTGAGGCTGTGTGCTACACCTGTGTGAATTAGAACAGGGATGCAGAGGTAGATGTTTTCCTGCTTGGGGCCTGAGAACCTGGAGACACCTCTGTGTGCTTACTCAGCAACACACCCCTGTACAGGGCCTGGCACAGCTAGCATGGGGAGCCCAAGGCTATTTTCAACACCTCCTTGCCCTAGTGTCCCAGAGCCCTCGTATAAGGCTACGACTCTGAGCTCAAGAGGGAAGATACAGACGACTCCAGAGTGCGGGGCCTGGGCAGCAACAAGCGTAGCCTTGCCACTTCCTGAGTCGGAAGAGGCTGCAGATGGACCAAGTTTGAGGAAGGAAATTGAGAATTTGGTTAGGGACATGTTAAGCTTGAGAGGCATATCTTTAAGTGGAAATATCAAAAGGCAGTTGAATATACAAGTCTAGAAGTAAAAGGAGATGTTACGAATGGGAAATAAATTTGAGATTCACCAGCCTGTGAGTTGTTATACATCATATTATAGGTAACGTATATGTTTACTACATAATATATAATAACCGTAATCATTCACAAAAATAATGTCAAGAGAAAGTATTCAAACCATTCCTATCAGGACTCTTAAATTCTATGGATTTTTTTATATTTAGTTTTGGATATAATTGTTGTTAACATATACTTAGGGTAAAAATTCAAATGATTTTTTAAAAAAGTAAAATAAAACAAGTCCATATATTCGTGACTTTATTTTCCATTTCTAGAGGTAGCCGCCATTAACAGTTAATTTTTTTATTAAATTTTTTTATTAACATATAATGTATTATTAGCCCCAGGGGTACAGGTCTGTGAATCGTCAGGCTTACACACTTCACAACACTCACCATAGCACCTACCCTCCCCAATGTCCATAACCCACCTTCTTTTATATTCTGAAATTTCGTATGAATACAGAAATATACATAGATATAGATAGGTATATATCTGGGTGTATTTGCTTTTTATATAATGAGGTCATGTTATACATACTGTCTGCGACTTAGTTTTTCAAAAAGGTTTTGATAGATTTTGCCAAATCACTCTCTGCAAACGTCATAGCATACACCAGCAACAGAGCATAGATTGCTTTTTTCACCATGTCTTTTTTTTTTTTTTTTTTGGATTTTATTTATTTATTTGAAAGAGAGAGCACGTGAGCAGGGAGTAGGGGGTAGGTAGAAGGAACAGGGAGACCAAGGCGGCTTCATCCCAGGACCCTGGGATCATGACCTGAGCCCAAGGCAGATGCTTAACTGACTGAGCCACCCCATGCCCCTGCTTTTTTTTTTTTAAAGATTTTATTTATTTATTTGACAGAGAGAGAGAGAGAGATCACAAGCAGGCAGAGAGAGAGAGAGAGAGATCACAAGCAGTCAGAGAGAGAGAGGGAAGCAGGCTCACCGTTGAGCAGAGAGCCTGATGTGGGGCTCGATCCCAGGACGCTGAAATCATGACCTGAGCTGAAGGCAGAGACTTAACCATCTGAGCCACCCAGGTGCCCCCAGGCCCCTGCTTTTATTTTACCATGTCTTAACTAGTACTGGATGTGACCAAACGTAATCACTGTCAGTCTGGTAGTTGAAAAATAGCACCTTAAAAAATGTACGTGTTTCCTCCATATGTTCATTGGCCTTTCCTATTTCTTATTGTGAGCTTTTCATGCCCTTTTGTACATTTTCCTAAGTTTTGAAATGGTTCGTAAGTTTTTTTGTGCATGAGAGATACTGTTCTTTTGTCTGTGCTAAGCTTCTTTTCAAACATGCTGTGCCTTGAGTCACCGCTGCAGCGGGGAAGGGAAAAGTGCAGCCGACAGAAGAGGGGCCCCTGGCTGGCGAGCACACTGGGAGCAGGTCTTCTCTGTGTCTCCTTCTTTCCCTCCTTCTCCCTCCTTAGGCCCCCCCATCCTTATCTTTCTTCTTTCTTTTATTTCCGATGTCCTTTGCCCTGTATGTGCACATACATTTTTTAACTTTACAGACTTAATGCAAATTAACTCAATCTTTCAATTTTGTGTCTTGGTAGTGGGAAGCCTCTTGACCTAACATAGCATAGGACCTCATCATAGGCCTGAACTTGCTGCTGGTACACGGGAATGTATTTCCATGATTGTGTCTGTGTTTTCACGATAATCAGTGGGAGAAGTAAAGGAGAAAGGAGGAAGCATCCACTGTGCGCAAGATATTACGGAAAACCTTATGAATTTATCTCTTTTTATCTTTCCTGGGAGGCAGCTTTTATTGCTCTCATTTTATAGATGAGAAAACAAACTCTAAGTGAAATTAAAAAACTTGCCCGGGGTCTCCCTGCTTAGAAATTAAAATGTTAGACTGTAACAGATCTCTATGCTTCTGATAAATTATCAAGTCACATAGTCTTTAATGATTTTCTCCCCTCTAGGTTTAACAGAGAAGTCTCCCCCCAAAATATTCTGGTTGTGTCAGTATGTTTGGGACTGAACCGATAGAAGATTATATTAATTCATTCAGCTGCTAGTCTGTGTTAGATTATTAGATGGGTAGATACAAATACAAGAATACATTTAGTACCTCTGGAACATATTATTTCACAAACAAGAAAGAACTTGCAGAAATTCATATGTAGCCTGAGGCTTATGCATTATAATTTTTCAGTCTGACGTTCTGGTTTGTCTGTTTCAATAATTATCCCCAGCATCTTTCTGGTGTGCTCCTTGGAGCGGTCTCCAGCGGTGACCCAGGAGGCTTCGGCCCCGACGTGGGTGGTTGTGGGATTTGGGGTGAGCGAGCATTTCAGCGGTCAGTTTCTTCCTTGCAGGCCTACAACGGGCACCACCAAGCCTTGGAAGTCCTTCTGCAGTCGTTGGTGGACCTGGACATCAGGGATGAGAAAGGCCGCACCGCTCTGGACCTGGCTGCCTTTAAGGGACACACAGAGTGTGTGGAAGCACTTATCAATCAGGGCGCGTCCATCTTTGTGAAAGACAATGTAACCAAAAGAACCCCACTCCATGCCTCAGGTGGGTCCTGTCAGGAGTCCGGTTGCAAGTCGAAGGAAAAGGATGACAGCATTTCCTTTCATCCCCGCTTTAATGAAATTTCAGTTTTCTGTCTAGATTAACTCTGCCTACACTCTTCCAGAATGCTTTTGGCCCACTTGAAGAGGATCCACTTGAAGAGGATTAGTGTTTTCCAGCCAGAGAGGCTCTAGCCTTCTTCTTTTGGAACAGTTTTAGGTTCACAGCAAAACCGAGAGGAAGGCACAGAGATGTTCTATAGATTTCCTGTGTCCCTCCACCGCCCACCCACACACATGCGCGGACTTCCCCATTACCAGTAGCCCTCCCCAGAGTGTTTCATTCCTTACAATTGCTAAACCTCCAGGGACCCATCCTAATCATCCAAAGTCTTCAGTGTACCTTCGGGTCCGTTCTTGGTGCTCTCCCTTCTGTGAATTTGGACAAATGTATGATGACATAGATCCAGCATTATGGTATCATATAAAGGAAGATACTAGAAACACTGCCCTAAAAATCCTCCACACCCTATCTTGCCTTCTTAACTCAGAAGAGAGTTCAGAATTTTGACCGGTGGCTATCCCAAAACTTCCTAAACTGGAAGCAGGGTGTCATGTGATCTTCAAATGAGTTGCAAAGACTAAATCACACAGCATTTTATAGCAAAAAATCAACAATTTTTTTACAGCTATTTCATAAAATGTCATCAGACAGCAATCTAATCGGTACATCATTCTGCTAGTCTAAATGATGCCTCTTAGCTTTTGCTCTGCTGCTGATTCTTGATGCATCATGTGTAAAAATAGAGACTCTTAAAAGTATATGTATTTATCAAAAAGTAAGTAGTTTGCCTTTTCTGGGACTTTTCTCCAGTAGACATAAAATAAAATTCCGTCAAGACATTCTGGATGTTTACACAGATATAAAGGTAACGTGGGAGAATCTGTAGCTCAGCGAAGGCATGAATTCCTTTTGGGTCAGGAATTCAATGATATCAGCCTTTGATCAGGATGGTAGATCCTGTCTCACAAAGAGAAATAACTATCTTATTCAGACCATGGAATAATGGGTGGATTGGGAAACAAAGGAGCAGAGACAGTTTTTCGAAAAGACTTGTTAATTGATTCTTGTTACTTGGAAAAAAAAGTTAGGTCTTGTGAAACTATTTCCATATATATCTTTGAATTTCCAAACCACTGAAGAAAAGCAATATAGAGATTGAAAAAACATAGTGTTGCCTACTTACCTGGAAATGATTATTCCTGGAAAAAACTTGAGCCATGAGGTCAGTAATGGTTAGTAAGGTTAAACTATAAATTCTCATTTCCCATCACACTTTGTGCTTTGGTATTCTTGATATTATTGTGAAGTATCATTGTGAAGTTTGGTGTTTAGGGCATGCTTGGTATTATTATGAAATTCAAATTTAGTTCTCCCTAAAGATTAATTGTATATTATTATGGCAAACATTCTCCTTTAGCTACAATGTACAGTATTTCCTGCCAGTTACAAAAGGCCTATTTCCATGGTGGAACATTGTCCTTGTAAACCGGGAAACAATGAAGGATGATCATTGTCGTTCATTTGCCACCGTGACACGGGTTGTGGGCCAATGGAGCCCCCTGGTGGTCAAGATGACTCACTCCTCTTGGATTTCCCTCACGACATTCATTAGAGACGCTTGGACTGTCCTTGGACTCTATTTTCCACAAAATGTCTGCTGTGCAGAAGCTTTAGCTTGCGCTTCCAGAACCTTTTCCAATTTGAGAGGCAGTTTAATTGTTTCAAATCCTGGGAGTACCGGGAGGGCCCGAAGCCGGGATGGAGAGTAGAGTTTTGGCACAGAGAGTTGCAGTGGCAGTTGTGGCCTGTGAGCAACATGAGAAAGGGCTGTCACTCATGCCAGGGAGAGACCGGGTCACTCACGCCAGGGAGAGACCAGGCTGGTCTGAGACAAAGCTGGAGTGTGCAGCCCAAGGAGATGCTAGCGTCTTTTTGCTAGAAGGCAACTAGGGGAAAACGTGTGTGGGAAGCGAATGAGAATTCTAGTGTTGCTACACTTTTATAGTAGAGAGGAATGAAAATTACCTGAGGGCTATGAGCTAAGTTCCAGAGCCTACTACTTCGGAACCCTACACCCTGCCCACAAAACAACAAAACAAAACAAAAACCCCCTTAGAAATGGGTTTGTTCTCCAGCATTCCTAGATGATTTTCTTCTCTTTTTCTGTGTAGCCAAAAACCAAACGTCTTTGGAACTATTATGATTATGAGTATTTCAAGAATATCAAATTGATATGGGAAGAGAAATCCATGAAAACACACCAGACCTGCATTCTCATGGCCCCACTGTCTGTGCTATTCAGCTCTCAGTCCTCTGTCCATCATGTCCTTTTAAGCATCCATTGAATTCTTGCATATTTTACCAGTGGCAATAGATTTAGTGTAATTTTTCAAACGGAAAAACAAAACAGCAGCAACAGCAGCGTGTTGCCTGTACCCCGGTTCACAACAGATCCTCCTGAGACACATAACCGGGACACTGCTGAACGAGCTGAGTGCCCTGGTCTCCACAGTGTGGGCATTATTCCTGCCGTTCATTTGGTTGTGTCGATGACTGTGAACTCGTTCTAATGTGCATTGTCCCTGGAAGACATGTCGTTCAGTTACTCTCACGACTGGCGGGCAATCAAAAAAAATGTAAAACACAGCTCTTAGAATAACCTTCATCAGCCAAATATAGCTGCGGCTGTTCCCTTCCCTCTCCACAGCCATTGTGGGGTCAAAGCAGTGCGCTTTATGATGTTCGCATTGTTCAGAAAGGAGAGAAGGTCACGTTGGGAATTTTAAGCATATTTGTTCGCGTCCTACTCCCTCAGTGGAAAGCCATGTTTTCTGTAAGGCTGTGCGTTCCATTCATCAAGCTGGAGGAAATACCTTAGCCCAGCGGGTCATCATCCTGGGAGGCTCGCTTCCCTGCCCTGGAGACACCGCCACTCCCCAAAGTAGCATCTCGATTGGTGCGCCCAGTAGTACAACCTTGCATTTTTTTAATAAATAAATAAATAAATAAATAAATATTTATTTATTTATTTATTTAACAGAGATCACAGGTAGGCAGAGAGGCAGGCAGAGAGAGAGGAGGAGGCAGGCTCCCCGCTGAGCAGAGAGCTTAATGTGGGGCTCGATCCCAGGACCCTGAGATCATGACCTGAGCCGAAGGCAGAGGCTTAACCCACTGAGCCACCCAGGCGCCCCCACAACCTTGTACTTGACCCCAGCTGGTCAAGGCTAACATTAGGGCCTGCTTTCCTGCCTACGGGCAGCCCCACCAGGGAGGGAAGGGGCGAGAGAGGTGGGGCAGCGCCTGGGAAGGGGTGAGGCGGGCCCTGGAGTCACAGCTCAGCCAGGGACAGACAGAGGGGACGGGAGGTGGCAGCCATGCGAGCCCCCGGGAGGCAGCGAAACCATGGGTTGTAGTTGGCGGAGCTCGTGGGCAGAGCTGTCCGGCAGCTGCGGGGGCACATCGGTGAGTCTCCTGCGAGCCGCTGGCCAGTCCAGGAGGGCCGAGCCGAGAGCTGCGTACCCCGGCCCGGTGGGAAGCTTCGTGCGCGTCGCCCGTCCCCAGTCCGCACCACTGCTTCCACGTCGGCCTCCACACGTGAAGCCACTGGGAGGGAAAGACGGCGGGACCCGTCCCGCGTCTCCCTTCCTCCGCTCCTCTGCTGCCCCCTTCCCTCCTCTCCTGCGCCCCTTCTCCATTCCTTCTTCTTAAAAAGGGCGGGAGGCAGGCTGGACACGGGGTTATAAGGAATTGGGTGACTCTCTTGGGGGAACACGACGAACAGCCGCACATTCGGGAGAGGCCACCAGTCCCACACGAGCACGTAAGAGAGGACATTGGTTTTCCGGAACAAACTCTCGGAACAGGAACAGGAAGAAGCTGGGGGAGGACCGAAGTGCCTGATGGGAAGGACGGGCCGGAAGAACCGAGTGACAGACGCTGGGGCGCCACCTGCCGGCGAGCCGGGGGAGCGCTGGCAGCGGCCACTGAAACGACTAACCTGAAGTCCAGATAAACTTGGCTTTGGAAGGGTATGTGTGGTGCTGGTCTGTTAAGACGAATGTCCGCTCTTTTCTTTTTCAGTAATTAACGGTCACACACTGTGTTTGCGGCTCTTACTAGAAATTGCAGACAACCCAGAAGCCATTGACGTGAAAGACGCCAAAGGACAGTGAGTGTTCTTCATCCGGGCCTGGGGGTGGCGGTTCTGTCCCAACGGGTCATGGGTCATGTTTGTTAGACAGCGAGGCGGGTGGACGCTGAGTTCTAGTCTGAGCTGCATGTTTGGGGGAAATTCATAGTTGAGAGCCCTAGAACAATGAGGGGGCTTTGCGCTGGAGCGCCGGAGCGTGCAGCCAAGGAGAGCGTGGAGAGGGGTGTATCTCGATGACAAGGAGCCAACCTTTCATGTCTGCGGCCGTGAGTCCTGGCCCTGCTTTCATTTGTTTCTTCTTCGTATCCGTTTTTACCCTCTTCTGAAGCTGCGCATTCCCATTTTTTAAACTAATGATGACAGTAGGACAGACCTCAAGAGGTTATCTCTATCATTAAAAAAAAACTTCATATTTTTATCATTTCTGAGTTTGTTTTTCCAAAGTATTTTCCATCTGTTAGCCCATCCCCCCACCCAGTCTTCGGGAAATGCGGCGCCAAAAACAAAGCATGGAATGACTCACCCCAGATGCATGAATTAGAGTCAGAGTTAAAACGAAAAGCTCACCTCCCGGGTCCCGACACTGTTTTTTTCCCTCTGGACTTGTCAGGCTTTTCTTCACGGCAAGGAAGCTTTGATGAACTAAAGTCTTAAGCAGACGTTCAAGGTAGAAGCTATGAAAGTAGAACTAAGATGATAGGAGCAAGAGAGCCTCCTGTGTAGACACGCCCCCTGCTCAGTGATTATTTGGAGAATACCAGGCAGTTTTGAAAATGATGGGATTAACATGAGCAGTTTGAGAAGGAACGTTCCCCTGTTCCACCTGGACCCCAACACCATTCCAGGCGGCCTTTACAGAGCAGGGATGGGGATAGCTTTCTCCATGCAGTGTGGAGTGAACTGGGGACACTCAAAATATTAAGCAATTGTTAAGAGGAGAGAGAAAGAGAAGAGAGATGGGTCCTCCTTCTGGAAGTAAGGGATGGGTTTTTGTTTGTTCGCTTTCCCTGATCTTCCTGCCTGGTTGATTTCTCTGCCTAGAACCCCGCTGATGCTTGCGGTGGCGTACGGACACATTGATGCTGTTTCACTGTTACTTGAAAAGGAAGCCAATGTAGATGCTGTTGACCTCATGGGCTGCACAGCTTTACACAGAGGGGTACGTGCCTTTCCTCGGCTTTAGTGAAGTAATTTTGCAGTGAGACCGTTTCCTCTTTTTCCCCCATATGAAGCTTTAGTAAAAAGGTTGTTCCCTAAGATAAGTAATTAATCTCAGCCAGTTGGTAGAACATGCAACTCTTGATCTCCGGGTCACGGGTTGAAGACCCACATTGAGTACAGAGATGACAAAGAAAGAAAGAAAAAAAGAGATCACAAAACCTTCTGCAAAGGTAAAATAACAGCTGCTCCTAGGTCCTGCTTTTCAGAGTTCATGTTAGATTGTGATAATGGATACACGAACACCCGCTGTTGGTGGGATTGGTTCTGGTTTGTGATTATGCACACATCCTAGAAAATTTGCAAAAAAAAAAAAAAAAAAAAGGCTCAAAGAAGAAAGTCACAATCACCAGTAATCTTACCCCCTGGAGATAACTACATTTCGGTGTATGTATCACCTGTCTTTTTTGCTGGATAGGGTTTGTTTTGAATTTAAAAAGAGAGAATACTGAAGATGCTATTTGGAACCTGGTTTTTTTCTCAAAGTAAATCAGGGACCTTTTTCCATGTCACTAAATGTTTTTCTGCCCCGTTATTCTAATCTCCCATTGTGTGCAGGAGGTGTAATTTATTCTGATGATTACCTAGTTTTCAGTGGCCATGCTATTTCTAATTGTTGCAAATGTTGGCCCATTCGCCACCGGAATTATGTATACTGTGGATGATTCTCCATACATATCTGCTGAAATCTTTCTAAAACATGCCAAACTAAATGAAACAAAAACAGAAATCATAAAGTTGCTGCTTGGGAATGGTGCCGAACACTGTGATGAATGAAAAGACAAACACTAAGTGGTCAATGTCATAATCACGGTTGACGACTTCCTGTGGGCGGAGCACAGGCTGGGAGACTTTACTGTCTCGTTACAACCTGTGAGTCATTGTTGCTGTTCCCGCTTACAGGTAGAGGAAGTGAGGCACAGACAGGCAGATCGACGTGCCCAGGGTTCACAAGCGGGAAGCCGGGGCTCCACCTGTACCTTCCTGATTCGAAAAGCCGGGATCTTCCGCTCTAGCTTGAGACCCTTCAAGTTATTGTTCAGAGAGTCTAGAGATGTTGCTAAGATGCTGGTGTGTTTGCAGACTTCTCTGTCATGAATCTTGCTGGGATTGTCCCCCTCTGTCCTCTGACCTATCTCCGATAAGGCCCAGGCGTCTGTCCGCTCACTGGGAGCCGAGCCTCATATAGTCACCGCCTTGCTTCCTGCGTCTCTGCCCTTCTGAGATGTGTCTTGTGTTTTTCATTGCGATGCATCAGATTATGACAGGCCACGAGGAGTGTGTGCAAATGCTGCTGGAGCAAGAAGTGTCGATTCTGTGTAAAGACTCCAGAGGGAGGACCCCGCTGCACTACGCGGCTGCTCGTGGCCATGCCACGTGGCTGAGCGAGCTGCTCCAGATGGCGCTGTCCGAGGAGGACTGTTCTTTCAAAGACAACCAAGGCTACACGCCGCTGCACTGGGCTTGTTACAATGGTGAGTGCGTTGCCCTTTGACTGATTCCAGTAGATTCCCTACCTGGCATGGCTGTGGTCTCAGCGGAGGTGAGAATGTACTGTAACGTCCTAAACCATGGTTTCCGATCTTTCTGAACCTGTGATACCTTTTTTCTTTTTTGAGCTCTTCCCTTCATGACCACCATGATGCCCTATTTTTGTCAATCACCAACATGTAACTCGCACTCAGAACCTCCAGTGAGGTGAAGTAACTAATTTTAATCAGGGTTTTTAGTTTACCTGGGTAAAGGAGAGCGCCTACAAGGAATTAAAATAATACAGCTAAAAACAAACAAACAAATATGATGTAATAATCTGTTACAGTTGCCAACTAGTATACACATGATTTTTTTTTTTTTTGGCATTTCTTTTTATGTCCGATACCCCCTGTTTATTTAATTGCACTTGTTGTTTGGGAGATTTTAAATTTCTCATTTCACGTATTTGAGTAAAAAAAGAAAATGCATACTAATTGGAACATATTGGAAATACAGAAGTGCCTAAAGTTGTCTCCATTTCCAAATTTACCTTCTAATGTAATTCGGTAGGTATCTTTCATAATTTTCCTTTGAGAACAATAAATAAATACAAATTGTATATGCATCTATTTTTGAAAACTAGAATCATGTCACAAATATTAGATAACTTTCTTTTTGTTACTATTTACGCAAGTTTCTACTGGAGATATTCTCACAGATTGATATATATCAGTATCCGTGGGTCTTTTTCATGGTTGTTGCAGCAGGATACGTAGACATACATGTGAGTGTGTATACCAGAATTTATTGTTTATTCATACCAGATCCTTGCTGATGAGCATTCAGATTGGTTTCAGGTTTTTCCTGATTACAAACCATGCTTCAGTGTGTGTGTTCGTATTACAGTACCAGAAATTCTGTCAGTTAAGTTTCCAAAAGTGAAATTATTAGTAAGAGAGCATGTATGTTTTTTAATTTTAGTGAATTACACCATATTGCTTTTCAAAAAGAGTATAAAAGTGTATTACTCCATCAGTAATATAAAACTTGCTACTTTCTTAAGCCTTTCCCAGCTCAAGACAATATCATCTTTTTTAAAATTTTTGTCAATTTGAAGGACAAGAAACAGGCACCTCATTATTTCAAATTGCATTTCTCTTATAGTATATTTATTTATGTATTTGAATTTCATTTTCCTCTTCTGTACATGCTTTTTTCATCTGTTGCCCATTTTTTTCCTATTGAGTTCATCATTTCTCATATGTTTGTAGAAGTACCTTGTCTTAGAAATAGGAACCCTCCACTTGTTATATATGCTGCAAATGTTTTCTCTCTGTCTATCATGTGTCTTTGTTCCTTGTTTATGAAACCCTTTTCTATGCAGAGGTTTTGAACTTTTATTAGTTAAATCTGTCAAATTTTTTCTTTTATTGCACAAAGGTTTCCAATCTTGTTTAAGAAACTCTCCCCCCCCCCCCATTTTATGTGGATAATTTCCCAAATACTTCTTATTTGGTTTCTATAATTTTATTTTTACATTTTCAATTCTTCTATTAAAATTTTCACTCAGAAACTCTGATTATTGGGACCAAAAAGGGTTTGGGGCGCTCTCATATATTGACGTCAGACCTTCATTATAGTCCTCCTTGTTTCAGTGGGAGCAAGTTTTCTCCTGTTCAGCCGTTGGCAGGTTATTTTTTTTCCACTTACTGATGGATGAGAGCTCCCTAACCACCATCTGAGTCAAGCTGTGAGAGCTCTCTAGCACTAGAAAACCTACCGGAAGGGGAAGACACATTAAGAGTGCTGATTACAGTCCACATCCTCTCCCGCAGAGCCAGGTGGGGTGGGGAGAGCAGGTCTCTCTGTTCTTAGGCCACTGCAGGTGCACACAGGGAAGGAGGATCTGTCCTTTCCCAAGCAATCTCCTTTCCAGTACAGTCTTCTAGATCTAGGGCTCAAGCTCCCATCTTCCCAGACCCCTTCCACTGAGCACTTTGAATATTGACGTTTGTGCAAGCGTCCCCAGTCCTCCCTACATAGACCTTAGGTTAGGATTCATAATGGTCTCCAAGGAATGGTAGGTTTAGGTGCTGCCCTAAGAGAGGTCCTTTGGGGAGGGATTCATACTCCTAGAGGGGTTGAAGTGTTTGGGACTATTTGAGTGAGGGCTGGATGTAGTTGGAAAGCTAAACAGTGTAACTTGAATAAAGTTAGGGGATTTTATATTCATTACTTCATATGCCTCTCCATCCTCCTAAAAGCAGTTTCAGCTTTCTTCTCTACAGGTTCAAGAAAGGTGGGACTTGTATTTTAGCACTTAAAATTATCCAATCTACATAATTCTGGGATAGATCATAAGTGAACTCTAATTTAGCACTAAATTCAGCTAAGAAGAGGTTCAGGACAATAGTCTGTATTCCAAAGCCAAACAGCATCGCCTTCTTGCTCCTCTTGCTCAAGGCACATTGTCTCACCAACCATAGTTAGGTCTTTTATCAACCAAAAACTCCATGATCCTGTGACATGAGAAACTGAGATTCCCAGATCCAAGTGGGTTGCCTAAGTCATATAACAAGTAAGAAGACAGAACTGGGGCCTTACTCAACTCAAAATCGGTTGATTTAGAAAATATTGTCCTTTTGTTGAAAATAATCCCTCACACTCATTAATCTGCTTATTAAAAAAAATACTTATTGGGTGCATTCTGTTTGCCAGGAATTGGTCCTGGTGCCATTTTAAACCCTTCCATTGTATTTTATAGTCAAAGCCCTTTCACCAGCATTGCCTCAAATACGGTTTTCTATCAGTCGCATCTTCTTTCCTGAATTAGGTTGCAGAATTGGAAGTGGGAGAAAGGAGAATTTCCTGTTGCAAACATGGGCAAACTGAGGCATACCTATGCCAGGCATCTCTCTCCTGAGAGCTGAGAAGGACCTCGAATCTATTCTACTTGCAAATGAGGTCCCTTCTTTCTCTCTTTCTCTCCTCTAGAACATATGGCCTTCCCTGTTTCATTATGTCTCCGAACACCTGTGAACATAATTAATGACATTGTGGCATTTTGTTTATTCCGTGGAGAATGACTATTCAGCCAATTCAGGGAAATTCATAAGCCAGAATTCAGTACTTAACAACAGCAACAAAAATAGACTGTGTTGAACAAAATTTCTTTCTTAGAAGCTCTCTAAATTCTGTTGATTCCTTGCAGGTAATGAAAACTGTATAGAGGTACTTCTGGAGCAAAAATGTTTTCGCAAATTTATCGGTAATCCCTTCACTCCACTGCACTGTGCAATGTAAGTAGAAATGCTGGGACTTGATGGTGTTGCCTTAATCCTTTTAACTATATACAGAGAGGTTGCTTCTCTGGGAAGGGACAGGCTTTTACACTATAGGTAAGACCAATGTATTCCACTTTGCAGCTAAAGGCAAATGGGTCTGATAGCAGAGTGTGGTCCTGAGCATTAATGATTTTCCAGGAGCTTTTTGTGGAGTGCCCAGGTTCCCAGGCAGGTCACATGGTACCTGAGAGAAACTACATGAAGGGTTCTGGGTGATTAAGAGACACATTGCGCCCCAGGTGGGGAGCTCTCCAGAGATGACACACATTTGTGTACCAAATTCTAAACACAAGTTGGGATTAACAGCAATATACCTATGGATGATTAGAAGACATTTTATGCCAGGAAGACTTTTTGTATATTGTAATTCTCCATTCTTCCTGCGTTATAAGTTCTTTATCGATAAATGCACTTTTTTCTGCCACCTCATGGCATGAACCATCGTTGAGCGTGTACAGTGACTTCAGGGCAGACTTTCGTGGTAGGCCTGGGGGAACATGGGCTTCTGGGGCCTGCTTCATCTTTGCATTGTCTGCGGGCTTCACGTGCCGCTGATCATTTGATTGAAAGATACTGCAGGCATAAAGCGGATGAATAAAGAAAGTAAGGAGTAAAGGGTAGGGGTGATTTTAAACCTGAAGGAACCATGTCTTTGTCACTTTGGTACCCCCCAAAAATCTAACATGATCCCTTGCATAAGTGGTGTGCAGTAAACTCCTTCCAGGATGTAGGGGTTCTGAAGAAATGCTGGGGTTCCAGTATGTGTGCCATTAGAACTGTTCAGATGATTAAAGAAGACATTTCAAGTGATACCAACTTTATTTTACACTTCATGAAGCAGACAGTTTCCACTTGCAAGAGATCAGAGAACTGCAGAGTGAGGCAGAAAACCGGAAGTTTCCACAAAATCACAGGAAACAGGGAAGAGAAGGAGTAAGAATACCTGATTACTAGGGTTACGTGTCTGGCCTTATTTGAGGTCTCAGAGGAATGGGGCCATCACCCATATCACTTGGTAATTATTCATGAGTTAACTAGATGGTCTGACCTCCGGGAAGATGGAACATTTACAAGAACATGAAACCTGAAAGGTAAGGGGTATTTTGCTGATGTTGTTTCCCAGGATCAGTGGTGCCCAGCCTACTGAGTAGGTTCATGTGGGATCAGTTGGCAGTTCTTCCTCCCCACTTTGATCAACCTCTGGTCAACCAAGAGGTTTGGGCAAAGGTGATGTTGCAAGTTATTCTCAGCTACCATTGTCTCTTTGGGTCTCAGTCTCTAGTTCACAGGAGACGATGTCGGATCTTCATTCTAGTTGGAGGGAGACCATATGTTACCTGGCTTATGGCTGCATCCACTCATCCAGAACCCTTGAGAGAACAGATGAGGAAGATAATTATTAATAGTAAAAGTATTCCTAATGTTTGCAGGCATGCCTGACCCAGGGTCCCCATGAGCCAAACCAACTAGAATTGCTGAAGTTAAAAATAATCCCAGAGAGGACACTTCTTGAAGCCGGTTGTCCTGTTGATCAACTTATGCATTTATTTACTTGTCAAAAATATCAAAAGATTTTAAAATACTTAGTCAAATAGGATCATAGGTCACTGTGCAACAGTGTTTAGTTAACCATTCAACTGAAGTGATACAGATACGGACATTAAAGATAAATAGAGAAAGTTAGGTAATGGCTCAAAAACAAACCAAAAACCTCCATACCTCTTCTAGTGTTAAGAAGACCGGGATTCCTTTTTTTTTTTTTTTAAGATTTCATTTATTTATTTGACAGACAGAGATCACAGGTAGGCAGAGAGGCAGGCAGAGAGAGAGAGAGAGAGAGAGGGAAGCAGGCTCCCCTCTGAGCAGAGAGCGCAATGCAGGACTCGATCCCAGGACCCTGAGATCGTGACCTGAGCTGAAGGCAGAGACTTTAACCCACTGAGCCACCCAGGCACCCCAAGAAGACTGGGTTTTCTTAAGTAATTAAGGATACATTAAAAATTTATAAATAAAATATAAATAAACATATAAATATTTTAATTTATAATATAAAAATAAATATAAACTATAAATAAAAAATAAAAATAGTTTATAAAAATAAATTAAAGATTGAGCAAGATAGCCTAAAGCACAGTAAATTATTTTGGTAAGACACAGAATCTCTGCTTTTCAGGAGGGTTACTTAAGAGGTTAATAAAAGGGGCACCTGGGTGGCTCAGTGGGTTAAAGCCTCCGCCTTTGGCTCAGGTCATGATCCTGGGACTGAGTCCCACATCCGGCTCTCTGCTCAGCAGGGAGCCTGCTTCCTCCTCTCTCTCTCTTCCTTGCTGCCTACTTGTGATCTCAATCTGTCACATAAATAAATTTTTTTAAAAAATTTTTTTAAAAAGAGGTTAAAAAGCAACAGAAGAACTTTACTTACATTTTCTTATTAAAAGCAGATCAATAATCTAAGGGGGAAAAAAACCTTTGTTCCTTTAACAGAGAGAAAACCAAATTCTAATTTTGCACTAGTGTACTTTTGATATTAAAACTCATTTTTTTAAACTTAAGTAAATCCATTCCAATCTTCGCCAGCTTGACCACAGAGAATTCCTTTTCCTAGATTCCTTTTCCACAGAGTTTTACATCCATTCCACAGAGCTTTTACATCCATTCAGATTTTGTCCTAAGTTTTCCCTCTCTTTCTCATTCCAGAAAAAAACAACAAATAATCATTTTACTTTAAGACAAAATTCCTTTCTCTTTTTTCTTAGCAAAAAAAATAAATAAATAAAAAACCAAAAACCATGTCTTTCATACCTTTCCTTAGCCAAAAAAAAAAATACATTCTACTTTTATTATCTATTTTTCTTAAAATTATTTTCTGTCATCCTTATTATTTCTAAATAGTTTTAATTGATTAAAATTTTTAACCCCTAGAATCCTTAATGACTAGTGAAAACTAAGAGGTAAGCACTAGTGAATTGTCAGTTCCATTAGCATTCTGTGGATTAGCAAACACATAAATAAGCTTCCTAATTCCTAGGAGTACATTCTTCTTCATGATCCATATTTCAATGTGTTATAAAACACGTTTACTAATGGAGCCAAATATCTGTAGTTCCTCTGTCAAAGGAAGCCAAAAGTGGATAAATCTATGTTCGGTGATAATGTTTCAGAGTTTTATATTAATTGGAAATGATCCAGGAGTCAATGAATATGCGTCATTTAAAGTATCTCAGTTTAACTGAGGTTTCCCATTACCAAAAACATTTTGGAAACTATTTTTAAGTATACATACCATAAAGCATGATTGTTGTCAAAAGTTTACTTATAAAGTTTTACCTTACTTATATCTATTTAATTTACTTGTTCTTAATGATTATGTTTAGATCACTCGTGAAAACTCTGAGATTTTAAACAGCTAACTATCATTTTAAATTATCTTTCTGATTGACAAATTCTGTAACAGTGATAACATGAGCTTATTTGACCTTTAGTAAACCTAGGTAGAATAAAAGTTTTACCTCTGCATTATAAGTGCTAATAACTCTGAATACATGCCCGTTTTAATTACACCAACTAACCTAGAACTAGTCTTTGTTTACCAAAGATTAACCCAGATCATTTGAACCTGGAAAACATTTAACTCAAATATAGAAACTCAGTTTCTATATTTCTGAAAATATATATGACTTATGTAAGTGCTCTTTTCATTATCTTATTTTATTTTTATTTATTAGGGGGCACAGGGAGAGGGAGAGAGAGAATCTTGAGGAAGCCCCGTACCCAGTGGAGCCCCACGCAGGGGCTCAGACTCACAACCCTGAGATCATGACCTGAGCCGAAACCAAGAATCAGCCGCTTAACTGACAGGCACCCCAAGTGCTTAATGTTCTTTAAGCCAATTAAATAGAGCTCTTTACGACTTAATTTTGACAATACCATCTGGAGATAGAAAACAACATAATGTACGTACATAGACATACATACACACATAGATGGACACGAACAGAAATCTTAATAACTTTTTTCTTTTTTCCTTTTTTTATTTACATATAATATATTTATTTGTTTCAGGGGTATAGGTCTGTGAATCATCAGTCTTACATAACTTTTGTTTTTAAATTTTAGGCTTTAAGCAGGTATGATAATGCAAAATTTAACCTAGTTTATTTAAAAAACAAAACAAAAGCACAGATCCAGATTGTGTTTCTAGCAAATGGAATAGGTGAAGGTTATCTGCTCAGATGGCTTAAACTTTCTACTAATATTGAGAAAACTTGAGATTTTTTTATTTTTTTTTTAATTCCAGTATAGTTAATATATAATGTTGGTTTTGGGGGGGGGGTGTTTTTAAGTTTTATTTAAAGTAAATTCTGTGCCTGGTGTGGGGCTTGAACTCAAGACCCTGAGATCAAGAGTGGCATGCTCCACTGACTGAGCCGGCCAGGTGCCCTTAAGTTTTTATTCATATGCCAGTTAGTTAACATACAGTGTTATATTCATTTCATGTGTACAATATAGCGATTCAACAATTCCATACATTACCTAGTGCCCATCAAGACTTAAGATTTTTTATTTCCCTAGTTTCCAAATACCCTTTATTTTTTTTCCTCCTTTTTTCTGATCGCAGTTATCTCTCTGAAATGTGCATTTCAAAGAGAGGGCCTGGAAAGGAGTTCCTGGAGAAGACCAGGTAGAGCTCAAAGGCACAAGGAAGGAAAGCAAGATCCTCCAAGAGGGATTTTCCAATACCTATAAGCCTTTTGAGATGAGTAAGAGAGGTTTTGGATTGGTAAAACAGATAAGCAAGCTTTTTCTGTTCTTTAAAAACTCAGTTTGCAAGGCAAAGAGAGTTGATTTTAATTCCTCAAAGAAAGGGGGCCTGACCTGTTCATCCAATGACATTCTCTTTAATTTTCTTCTTTGTATCAAGGAGAAGATCTTCCTTCAACTGAGGTAGAAATCAAACGATTCCTTTGTTCTAGATTTAGAGCTGTTTGTCTTTAGAATGCCCCCCAGTCCCTACCCCTCACCCCATACATAGCTTCATTTTAGCTTACGGGGAAGGCCTAAAGAAAGTCACAATTAGACTCTGAATACCAGCTGCCTATTTGGCCAACTTCTGACCAATGGTAAAGCTACTTTAAAAAAAGAAGGGGAAAAAAAGGCCTTTCAGTATCTTGCCCGGTTTCAGCCAGGATGAACAATACCTATTCCTGGCATCACTGAACAACCCATGAATGCAAGATCTCCTCAAAGATGGTGCAAAAGATGCTGCTTTCCCAAGATCCAGAGCTACTTCCCCAAGAAAGTCAAAAGAAAGAAGGATTTAGGACCAACAAGGCCATAGCAGTCCCTGGGAGAGAAAAGGATCAGTAACCAGTGGCTCTCTCACAACCAAATAAACAAGAGTCTGAATTTGGAAAAGAAGGGACAACACGAAATTATACCTTCCCCCCTTGACCAGCCGCCAGAGAGACCAGGAAAGCTGAATCTGGTGAGAATTCTCACCATTTGCCCAACCCTGCTGGTTTTCCCAGGTCCCAAAATGCAGGCTCTGGAGTCAGTGGCGTTTAAAGTAGAGAGTCGTGTCCTGGCATCTACCAGAATTTGGCAAGAATTTTCTATTAATTTTAATTTTACTTCCCCTTAAGTGTTAGAATAACTGGTAGCAGTTGATTGGAGAATTGTTTGGTGTCTCGTCAACACCGGAAGGGGTCCTTACAGGGGCCCTTCGTTGAGGGTATATGTGGGGGCATTTGAGCCGCTATCAGAGGATTTGCACAAAACCTTCTAGGACAATCTTTCTTCCAGTGTCCTGATGGATTGCAAATGAGACACCAGTTTCTGAGTCAGTGTTTTGATGATGGTGCAATGAGGGAAGCCTAGGTGCGGTTTGGGGTTTCTGGCCTTGGAGCCGTTGCAGCAATAAAGCCATTAACTTTGCGAAGACTTGTTTCTGACCCTGTCGCCCCTTCGCAGCAGAAATTCAGGTAGAGAATTCCTAGACTGTGAGCACTGAGGTAAAGAAGGATAGAGGGCAGCAGCAGGAGTCATTTCAGGCTTAACACTCTTTGTTTTAGGTACCTCTTGTGTCTTTAGTTTTTCATTAGCCTTGGCAGTGGACCTTTCAGTGAAGCTGTTTTGGAAGCTTGAAGCTTTTTGGAAGCTTCTGCATACCAGTCACAATAGGTATCCCATTCTGTTTGTTGATTTGGGAACCCTTGCTTTCAAGTGTAGTTCTTAAATGAATGATCTTATCTAACTGGAATATTCCCCATGCTGGTCATTGTAGTTCTGGGTCGTGTAAGTAAGATTTTGCCATTTTTGTAGATAACTATGGCAGCCACGGTTTGTGGACATAAAATAAGCAAGTGTTCTGGGAGGCAGAATGCTCTGTTCTCTGAAACTCGAGGATCTCGTTTTTTTAGCAAAGGCTTGAGTCTCTTGGAGCCAAATTAATACCTGAAAGAGATGTGCCACTGGGTTTGGGATCTGTGTGGTGTTGGGATTCAGTGTACCTTGTTGCATGGAAATTTTCTTGAGGTTGGCGAGTGACCCACTGTCAGTCTAACCTGTTCCGTAACTGACTTATTCTATGGTGGGAGTCTTAGATGTCTGTGGCGAGCACTCTAACGGCTTTTAAGTGCTCAACCCACGCCCATCCATTTTGTGGCTTTGCCTTCCGAGGTTCTCATTAACTATAGATCGTTTACTCTTCACAAGCTTTCTTTACCAGGGTGGACACCCAAATGGCTTTTAAGAGTTCAGCTCTTCCCTATATAGACATTAATGTGCTATGGGTCAAAATAGTCTGTGGTTTTGTCTTCATTTACAAATCTCCCAATGGCTTACGCTGTGGGCTGACCTAAAGGTCCCTGTTAGTCTGCTATTGTTGTGGATTCCCACTCTGGCTGTCCCAGAGCCTTTCCTGCATCACATAATCTTTCTGGGAACTTTCCCTTAAAAAGTTTTGGAAAAAGTTTGTTTGGCTTAGAGAGTTACACACAAGGAGGCAGACCTCAAATCCAAGAGTGACCCACCCTTAGCCCTTGGCAGCAAGAGGAACAGTGGACTCAGAGGGTTCGGCAGGTACTTTGTCTCCGTGTCCGCTCCTCTAGGCTGTGAGGAGTCAACTTCAAATCCCACCTCGTCACTAAAACGGTTCAGAAGGACTCCTGAGAGACTGCCTGCCTCAGGAAACGTTAAGTGAAGTTTATCTGTAGGACCTAAATTGTCTCCTTGAATTATTTGAACAGAACAGAAAGCACAGAGATTTGCACCAGACATTTTTTAATGTGTCTGATTGTTAAATATACGGTGCCTGGGAAGATGGAGTAGGAAGGCATATATAATTTTTTTTAATGTTAAATTTTTTAATGTAAAATCTATTTTCATTTTAGAATAAATGACCATGAGAATTGTGCATCATTGCTTCTCGGGGCCATAGATGCCAGTATTGTCAATTGCAGAGATGACAAAGGCAGGTAAGTGACCCTAAGGCGGCAGGCTTCTTGTCTTGATCAGTCTTAGTCTCTGCTTTGTGGTTGCAAAGTAGCCAAACACTTGTTACTTTTTAATTGAAAAAGTAACATAAAAGCATGGTTTTTATTTTTTTTTTAATTATTTTGTTTCCGTAATAATAATCTCTATACCCAACATGGGGCTCAAACTTAAAACCCTGAGATCAAGAGTCACATGCTCTACCTCGTGAACCAGCCAGGCACCTCTAAAAGCATGGCTTTTAAAAATTAAATATAATAAAGGGTATATAATTAGAAGAAATTACTCTTAGTCTTTTCTTCCATCTAGAAAACTACCTTAAACTATTCTTTTAAAATTTTTATATCCTCTCCAATATTTTCTGTACATAGCTATAACCATATATGAAAATATATGCTCATGTTCTTTTTATGCAAATAGGAGAATTCTATTGCAGTGCTCTGCTTTTAGTGTATCTTGGAGAACTTTTCATGCCAGAATATATAGATTTATCATATTCTTTTTAAAGCTGGATATCACTTCATTGAATGGACAGACATTTATTCAGCCTGCCTTCTTTTATAGAACATTTAGTTGTTTCTAATATTTTACTATGAAACAGCCTAGTATTTTATGTGTCTGTTCACATGACCAAGTATGTCTTGGAGATGAAGTTTTAGATTTATTTTTTTTTATTAAATTGATTTATTTATTTTCAGAAAAACAGTATTCATTTTTTTTTCACCACACCCAGTGCTCCATGCAATCCGTGCCCTCTATAATTTTTAATTTTTAATTTAGATTTAATTTTTAATTTTGATAAATAATACAATCTCTTAGAAAAATCAACTCTCCATATTAGATAATGGAGACTTTTTTATTATTTAAATACCCAATTATCTGCAAATTTAAGGCTCAATTTTGAAAGTATCCTTTTTAAGTAATCTCTACAACCAGTGTGGGGCTCAAACTCACGACCCCAAGTTCAAGAGTCACGTACTCTACCGACTGAGCCAGACAGACACTCCAAATCTGAAAATATCTTTATCAAAAATGAGAAGTCACTGGAACTCAACATCAAAGGATCAGTAAAGATGCTGATTTTATTATCAGGGCCACCACTGCCACCCTCCAAATCTAGGGGGCGCCATTCACATAGGTGACCGTTCAGTGTCCACACAGAATGGACTTGAGAGAAGGCCTAATTGTTATTTCTGTAAACTGAGAAGTTTTAAGTCCCTGGGATGACACTGTGCCCATGTTTCTCAGGCGTATACAGAGAGAGTGTTGCGTTTAAAGGGAGCTAGAATCCTATTTGTTTTCCATCATCAGGACACCCCTGCATGCGGCGGCATTCGCTGACCACGTGGAGTGCTTGCAGCTTCTTCTGAGACACAATGCAGAAGTGAATGCAGCAGATAATTCAGGGAAAACAGCACTGATGATGGCGGCCGAGAACGGGCAGGCAGGCGCTGTGGGTATGTGCTCGGCTGGCGGGCTTCGTGCTCAGGCCCAACCCAACCGCAGTAACTTTGTAAAACCAAGAAACCAGTTAGTGTCTTGGTATATGCATGTAAAGAAGGCCAACGTTTTATTTAAGCCACTCGATTCTACTTGCTAATTGTCTTCAGTCCCCTGTTACTTGATAACTGGTGGACCTTGTCTTTGAACAATAAAAGAACTCAACATTGAGAGACCAAATACAGCAACAGAATTATTTTACCTGGAAATAACAAAGCTACAAAGATGATTACAATGAATGTCTGTAGACCTTGGATTTCAACAGAACAATAGGGCAATACATTTTTCCTTTTTCTCTTTAAAAACATCAGCTATGATGATGTGTCCATACTAATTTGAATGTGTTATTGTAATTAGCATGTCACCCAAGTAACTCTCTTTTGGCTTTTTCTGTAGATATTTTGGTGAACAGTGCCCTGGCTGATCTGACTGTCAAGGATAAAGACTTGAATACATCCTTACATCTGGCTAGTAGCAAAGTATGTAAATGAATTTGAAACACTGTTACTTCGGGTTGTAATCATACTCATACCGTTAAACCACTTAAATGCTATCTCAGAAGTGTGTACCATGGCTCATAAGATGTGCGTTTTCTCAGGGTGTTGTCCACTGTCAGCAGGATGGAAGGGGAAGAAGCCACAGGGCAGACCCACGTAGGGGTTGACGAGGATATGCTTTCCAGGGCATTGGCCACCTCCATTCTTACGCAGTCTGTCTCCTGATGTTGCCACTCCCTCTGTCTCTAGGGGGTGTAGTACCACATCAAAGAGAAAGCCCAAATTCATAAAATTATGAATGAAAAGGGAGAGATCACATCTAAGACCAAGGAAGTAGAAACAATCATCAGAAGTTATTATCAACAGTTATATGCCAATAAGCTTATCAACCTAGATGAAATGGATGCATTCCTCGAAAACTATAAACTCCCAAAATTGAACCAGGAAGAAATCGACAACCTGAACAGACCGATATCTAATAACAAGATTGAAGCAGTGATCAAAAACCTCCCAAAAAACAAGAGCCCAGGACCTGACGGATTCCCTGGGGAATTCTACCAAATTTTCAAAGAAGAAATAACACCTATTCTCCTGAAGCTGTTTCAAAAAATTGGAGCAGAAAGAAAACTTTCAGACTCTTTTTATGAAGCCAGCATTACCCTGATCCCCAAACCAGGCCAAGACCCTACCAAAAAGGAGAATTTTAGACCAATATCACTGATGAATATGGATGCTAAGATTCTCAACAAGATCCTAGCCAACAGGATCCAACAGCACATTAAAAAGATTATCCACCATGGTCAGGTGGGATTCGTCCCTGGGCTACAAGGATGGTTCAACATTCGCAAATCAATCAATGTGATACAACAAATTAATATGAGAAGAGAGAAGAACCACATGGTGCTCTCAATTGATGCAGAAAAAGCATTTGACAAAATCCAGCATCCGTTCCTGATTAAAACACTTCAAAGTATAGGGATAGAGGGAACATTTCTGAACCTCATCAAATCTATCTATGAAAGACCCACAGCAAATATCATCCTCAATGGGAAAAAGCTTGCAGCCTTCCCGTTGAGATCAGGAACACGACAAGGATGCCCACTTTCACCACTCTTGTTCAACATAGTATTAGAAGTCCTAGCAACAGCAATCAGACAACAAAGAGAAATAAAAGGTATCCAAATTGGCAATGAAGAAGTCAAACTCTCTCTCTTCACAGATGACATGATTCTTTATATGGAAAACCCAAAAAACTCCACCCCCAAACTACTACTCATACAGCAATTCAGCAACGTGGCAGGATACAAATCAAATGTGCAGAAATCAGTGGCTTTCTTATACACTAACAATGAAAATACAGAAAGGGAAATTAGAGAATCGATTCCATTTACTATAGCACCAAGAACCATAAGATACCTGGGAATAAACCTAACCAAATAGGTAAAGGATCTGCACTCGAGGAACTACAGAACACTCATGAAAGAAACTGAAGAAGACACAAAAAGATGGAAGACCGTTCCATGCTCTTGGATCGGAAGAATAAACATTGTTAAAAGGTCTATTCTGCCTAGAGCAATCTATACTTTTAATACCATTCCGATCAAAATTCCACATCAACTTGGGTTTAAACACAGGTTAGGACCTTAGTTATGTGGCTTCTTAAATACAACCAGGTCCACTTGTTTTCATTTTGTTCCCTTTGAAGACATTGTAATTTATAACACAGCCCCAAAAATACTCTCCTCGGAGGCAAATAAGTGCGTTCGTGTGCATTTCTACCCTTTGCCCTTTTATTCCTGGTCCACAGTTCAATGCAAGGAATGTGTTCGAGGTTTTTTGTTTTTCTTTTCTTTTTTTAAGAGCATTGTGTTCACATGTAGCTCAAGATTCCTGCTTCCATAAAAGATAAATGGTATATAAATATACACAATTTTACAAAAACAAGATCATGTTTTAAAACCTTAAAACCTGCTTTTGTTCCTGAATTGTATTTTATGAAGCTTTTTTTTAAAGACTTATTTATTTTAGAGAGACAGAGAGAGCGGGGGGAAGGGCAAAGGGAGAGAATCTTAAAGCAGACCCCCTGCTGAAGCCCGTGAGCTCATTACCTGAGCCGAAATCAAGAGTTCGATGCTTAACGGACAGAGTCCCCCACACAACCCATGAATATCTTTCTTTTAGATATCAAATTGTATCACGTTTTAGAAAACATATGGTATTCTACCTTAAGAATGTGCCATCCTTTATTCCAACCATCCTCAATGGTTAGACATTTGCTTGTTTTCAAACATATGCTACTATAGGTGGTGCTAATTGTAGAGAATTTTTTTTTTTAAGAATTCTTACTTGTTCCTTTAAGATAGATTCCTAAATGTAAAACCATTGAGTCTATAGCTGTGAAGATTTTTCAGCCCAAATGTACCTCTCATAAGATCACAACCATTTACCCTCCACCGGCAGTGCGTGACAAGGACAACTCCATGGACATTTCTGGGGCTCCCTTATAAGGCGTTATAGTGTGTGACTGTAGTTAACACCAGTGGTAGTGGTTGGCGTCAACATGGTGTTAAAGGTGTCCTCTGTGGTACCAGATGCTTTGGCTGTTCCTTTCAGCCGTTGTACTTTCTCACTTCTTGCTCTGGGAAGCCCGTGGAAACCCCAGAAAGGGCTCCATTTCATGAAGTTTATTTCAAAGTGTAGTGTTTTCAGGAAGAGAAGTTCAGTGCTCTTCAAACTTGATTATGCAAAAGGAATCACCAGAGGCTCTTGTCAAAATGCAGGTCTAGAGTGGGGCCTGAGATTCAACGTTTCTGACTCCCAGGTTGCTGGTCTGTGCGCCACACTTTGAGGATCAAAGTTAAGGAAACCAGGGCATAGACCTGAAATTGTAGAAGGGTCTCTAGACTTTTCAGTTAATTTTTTTTTTAATTATCAACCATCTCCTTTAAGATACAAGCAGGTATCTTGCCCTGATTGAGGAAGAAAAGAAGGAGCTTTCCTGACAGTCGTTTTCCAGCATGAAGCAGTTCACAGTGATAAGTGATACTGATAACAGACATCATGGAGATTTCAAGGGTAGATGGGTCCCTGAAGTGGTCAGTGAAGGCTTGAGGAAGGAGATGGGACTTGACATATGTTTAAAAAGTAGCGCTGATGGATGTAAAAGGCTGCTTCTAATTCTCCTCTCTGTTTGCCAGTTGGCTTTGCTGAGCTAGCTTCTGCCTCAGCTCTCTCAACAGTACTGCTGCAGTGATCTTCGAAATATTAATATATATTTTTTAAAGATTTCACTTTATTTATCTGATAGAGAGAGAGAATGTGAGAGAGGGAACACAAGCAGGAGGAGTGGGAGAGGGAGAAGCAGGCTTCCCGCCCAGCAGGAAGCCCTATGTGGGCCTGGATCCCAGGACTCTGGGATCATGCCCTGAGTGGAAGGCAGCCGCTTAACCGACTGAGCCACCCAGGTGCCCCACTATATTAATATTTTAGATCAAGTTTACATTATTCAAGTCCTAAGACCTTACCTAGAATCTTTAAGAGTCTAGGGTCCTTTAACCATTTGCTTTTTAGAAGAAAAAGGAATTACTCAGAAAGTTGCCTTATAAAATGTTTTTAGGCAAATGATGTTCAGTTTAAATTTAAAGCCCAATGAAGTAATTTTTCAGGAGCCTTTCTCTGTTTCTGTCCCGTGTTTCTTACCATTTTTTTTTTTCTTCATTAGGGTCATGAAAAATGTGCCTTGTTAATACTTGACAAGATACAAGATGAGAGCCTTATTAATGCAAAAAATAATGCACTGCAGACGTAAGTGTGACTTCTAAAGTTTGATTTGGACCCAGATTCATAGTCGTTGATTTGGTAAATATTTAGAGTATCCTGTGTACCAGAGAATACAGTGGTGAAAAACACAGACCTGGCTTCCCCTTCACGAAGTTTAGAGTCACATACCTACAAACGCTGACCAAGCTAGACATTTTTTTTTTTAAGATTTTATTTATTTATTTATTTGACAGAGATCACAAGTAGGCAGAGAGGCAGCCAGAGAGAGAGGAGGTAGCAGGCTCCCCGCTGAGCAGAAAGCCAGATGCGGGGCTCTTTCCCAGGACCCTGGGATCATGACCTGAACTGAAAGCAGAGGCTTTAACCTACTGAGCCACCCAGGCACACCAAGCTAGACATTTTTAGTTAGAATCTTTATTTTGTTATGCCTTCATGGAATTTTGTAATATAATATATTAGCATTATGTGTTCTTACTGGAAAATGACAGTTTTATAAATCATGTTCTCAGAATACATTTGAAGAGTTTCTAAGCAGTTTGTCTTCGTTATATTTTAATATAGTTCAGTGTACTCCTCAGCATGAAAGACCTAAATCTGATTCATTTCCCATTTTAGGAAATTACCTACATTTAAGGGCAAAGGAATATTGGGATTTTTTTTCCCGTTAAGTTTCTTAAGAAGTGTATAGCAGAAATGAATATACTGGGTTTGACATTATTCTTTAAGGTATTCTAAATTCAACAAAATATCATTTAGTACATTTAGTAATAACAGGGAGGTTTAAGATAAATATATATGGGTGATATTAATACCAGTCATCTTGATGTACCGTGTGAAACAGTGACTCAAATGCTGAGGTAGAAAGGAAGGTAGAAAGCAAGCTAGAGCTTACGTTCCTTTTCTGGCTTCCTGTTTACTGTCATTGAGGTCATTTGAGATCCAGAATATTTGTCATATCTGCAGAGAAATCTGGGCCGACATGGAAAAAGAGTTGAAGGTTAACACCTGGAAAAGATCTGGTCGACAAATATTTTTATTTTAAAAAAGTAATAATATGCACGTATTTTCTTAAGTATTTATTTTATATTTATATATAAATCTACTTTATATTTATATATATTATATTTATTAAGTATTTTCTTAAGCATTTTCTTCCTTTTGGCAATGCAGCTCCCCACAATGACACGTTCTCACACAAATCCGTATCCCAGTTGACGCTGGCTGCTGTCTTCTTTCAGACCTCTCCACGTTGCTGCACGAAACGGCTTGAAGGTGGTGGTTGAGGAGCTGTTGGCCAAAGGGGCCTGTGTACTCGCTGTGGATGAAAACGGTAAGTGGGAACGGTAAGCAGTTGCGCAGGTGCCTTCCCTGTGCTGTGAAGCCGGGGGAAGTGAGGACGATAGGTGCTCATTAAAAAGGCAGTAAGAATTCTCTCCCCCTTGGCAGTTTCTGTGTGTGAGACATCCAACAGGGATAGTCTGTCCTGTCTGTCTTTGTAAAACACGTGATCCACGCACAGCCCACCAGTGCCTTCCATTCTGCATGTGACACCAGCAGCTCCTCTCTAACCCCTCAGCGTGGCGGCTCAGCCCTTTTGGACACACTGAAAAGCTGGCAGACGGGCATTCAGAATTCTAACTGCGTGCGCTGGAGAGTTAGAGACCACACATGGCATTAGTGCATGCTCAAGGGCTCCGAGAAAGACCGAGGTCTTTGTATTTCAGTTCATTCTGAGATCAAACTTTTTTTTTTCTTTTTAAAGAACAGATCAAAACTCATATTCTCAGTAAGGATATTTGGGGAGCATGAGTACAATTTTTGAATGACTTTCTAGGCTTGAAAGCTTCTCCTGATCTCTGTAACATTCCTTTTCTAAATGAACTCTCAACAGAAGCTTTCTACTCTGCTTCCTTGGAAAGTGAATGAATAACAGAATTATGTGAAATACCATTTTAAGCACAATACCTATTAACCATGGGGAGTGAAAGACGAATTTCTGGATATTTATGAATGATGTAATTTTTTCAATGTGTCATTAATTGTGGCATTTATCATTAACACAACTCAATTAATGCTTATTACAGGTATTGGAACTAGCAGCCCATGCCTGTTTCTCAGAAGTAAGCATTAGCCATATGACATCATTAGCTAATTCCTACTAGCTTTTGTTTTGCAGCCCCGTTTATCCTAGCATGTACCCCCCTCCGTCCCCAGCCTGACTCATCTAGGAGGTGCAGAAAGTTCCCTGTCACCTCCTCTCCTCGGTTGTCCCTCCTTCCTTTCCCTCGCCCCCTTACCACTATTATGTAGCTTAGGGTTGGCATGCAGAAGTACACAGTTTTTTCTTCAAAATGGCCCAGAGAGCTCAAAAGAAATCAGTCGTGTCTTTCTCCGTGCTGCATCTGAGGCTTCCCCTGCCAACAGCAATCTTAGGAACGAGAGCCCTGGATCAGTGGAGCTGAGGCCTTTCTGGAGCTCACTTGCATCCCAGAGGCCTGGGAACAGTCTGAGGCAGTTCTGTCCAGCACGACACTCATAAATCCTTTACTCCTCCGGGACTTGCATGGGACGGAAGGTTCAGATTCCCGTCTGTTCTTACTTGGTTCCATGCTGCAGAGAGGAACCATCTGTTGGGGGCTGGGGGAGGGGCAGAAACTCTCCAATGTTGATAGGAGTTGACGAAATGTGGAGTTTTATCACACTAGCCACTAGCTCTGAATAAATAAGGGAAGCGTAATAGGAAATCTGCGGGTGGAGGGCATAGGCTGACCCTTTCAGGTCAGTGGAATGAAGGTTGGATAAGGGCGGTAATTAAGTCACAGAATGTATCTACCTCCCCCTGCACGTGTTAAGTTAGTTTTCTCTTCCGGATGGGACCCATCAAGTCTAAATGGTGGAGAATGACAGGACTCCAGAACCATTTTCCCACACCAATCATTGTTGGACGACTTTGGTTGGTTGGTGTTGCTATTTTTGAAAATTCTGTTAAATTTCTCTTAAATGATAGTAAGTTTTAAATCGCAAACAGCCAGTGCTTTCCTGTCTGATCTGCTCCAATGATTCCATTTCCCTAGAACGAGTTCATGGGTACATACTTTATATAAACACACGTAAAGCAAGAAAACTGCGTTAGTCGCATTTGCAGACTTGGGATTTTCAATGTTTTCTAATCCGACATGCTATGAAAGTCATTGTTCTCAGAATGAGAGTGTTCCGGCCCAAGCCTGAGGCGCATGGTGTGCCTTGGTGTGCGTGTGCTTTCAAGTGGAAACACCTCTGTGGTTGTCCTGGTGCTGTCATTTTTGTTTTTGTTTTTGTTTTTGTTTTTGTGTTTTTGTTTTTGTGTTGGGGGGTGTCATTTGTTTGTGTGTGTCTGTAATTGGGTCCCACCCCTGCCCCCTTGTGTTTCTGTTCATTAGATGAAGACTAGAGTTCTGCCTAACTTCGGGTAACATAGTGCTTGTTGTCATGTAAATGGAAAAACCAAGTCCCCTTCATAAAATGTCTCCCCTTCCCAGTTCCCTCTAGCCTGACCCCTAGCATGACTTGTGGGAAGTAACTCCTCTTTTTGCCTGGCATGATTTCTAACTCAACATACATCTCCGCGTGTGAGGTCGTATGAGATGTACTGTGGAATGCTCACGCCGCCTTTGGATTTCCTGGACTAACCACTGCCTTGTCTGCATTTACGCCCAGGTCATACCCCGGCCCTGGCTTGCGCTCCTAACAAAGACGTGGCTGACTGCCTGGCCCTCATTTTGGCTACCATGATGCCTTTTTCTCCTTCCAGTACAATGACGGCTGTCAACTTCGTTTGTTTTAAAAAAGACAATTTGAGCAGGACGACCCTCTCCAATCTGGGTAGCATGGTTAGCCTGTGCAGTAACAACGTAGGCTCAGAGGATGGGTACAATGAAAATGACTCTGATTCCGAAACGTTTTGACTTTGGACTGTAGAAGCTTTTCCTTGATCACCCATATTGGAAGAAGGGAAAGAAACATGAATTCCAGGCTTATGTTGTGTTTGAGTATTATTATGGGCCTGGGCTTCCAGAAGCCGGTAGAAAAGGAATTAATCAAATCCAGGGAGGGCAGCTAGGCTGTAGGGCAAGGCACTCACAGAAATGGGCCCTGATTTTTATTTGTGTTTTCATGTTTTCCTTAGATCTAAGCTACTTCTGTGCAAGTCTACCTCTCATTTTAAGTAAGACATTTTAAGTAAAAAATGCATTTGATTCTTTTTCTTTTGGCATAATGCAATTGAGGGGGAATGGTTCTCTAGAAAGAATGTTTTTTGTTGTTGTTTACTCACTCAGCAGTGAGCTCTCAGAAGTATATCGATGTGACATTCGTGTCCCCTGAGGGGAGGGGAAGAGAGGGTAGGAATTGCCTCAAACCTCTTCTCACTTTGATGTTTACTTCCTCACTAGAAGCCAAAGCTAGAGGTGTTCATCTTCCGAAATGATGCCTGTAATAATCTTTTTAAGGGAGTCCAATTATGCATATCCTCTCTATAGCAAGCACTTAAATACCCAGAACTTCTTTCCAAGGATTTTTATTAAAGTTGCCAGATGAATGGAAAAATTCACCAAAAATTCAAGTTGCTTTTTTCTTTTAACACAAATACGGCCCCCAGTACTCCCTGTAACGAGCCTGGGACTAATTTTCCACTGCCTGATTGAACCCAAATCTGTCTAATAATATTTCAGGTGAAAAATTGTATTGCACCAGAACTTTGAGACATATGCAGATTTAATATGTGGCTACCTTTTATTTGTGTTTTTGTTAGTTCATCCTTAAATCAGAATGCTAGCTTTTGAAAAAGGTCAGAACCATCAGTTGCTTATCAGTAGTAAAGTATTAAATGAGCTTCTCAGTCAAGGTCATACCAAGTGAGTGGAAGGGTGACAACAAAAGGAAACAAGGTACAAAACAGAAGGTAGAAATGGGTGATGTGAAAATTAAAGCCACTTGATAGTTGCTTGATGATCGAATCAACATAGTGAATACTGTGTCTGCTCCCTCTGCCAAAGCTTCTAGGTCAAATGGACCCCGTTCTGCACCTGGAATAGCTGTACAAAAAGAAGAATGAGACTCTTTAAACATTACGCACATACACACGCACACATATGTATATGTATATGTGTATATATATATATATATATATGTCTGTAGTTCATCAACCAGCTGTACGTGAGGACCAAACTGCTTCAGTCTAAAACAGAAGAATTTAAATTGCTTTCCTTCAAAATGCAAGTGAGAACTGAAGTAGCTTTTCTATGGAGTTAAAATGTAATCTTTTTGTGTAACAGTCTTTATTGTGTTTTATATTTCTTATGACACAGATTTCTGGTTGGTGGCTTAACATTTGTAACTGATGACCTGTTGACCAAGGCTTATTTTTTTTTTGCCAAACTAGAGAAAAATGTTCATATACTTTTGATGTAAATGTGTTTATATTTATTTGAAATGAAACAAAGGCCGAGGAAACATCCACTGGTTGTTCTCTGCTTTAATCGCTGCGTGTCTTACTTGGAATAACACAAAAGCAGGAGAGCACGCAGGACCCTCGCTGGGCTAACCGGCCAGCCTGGGGCCAAGCCCAGCATTTCCCCTGCTGAGGTTTCCTCGGGCTCTTCCACGTCGGTTGAAGAGGGGTACAGCCTCCATTGCTCAGCCCCAGTCTGTAGCCAGCCTAGAGCGTTTGGGAGACACTGCCATCCTTATGCTCTTCTGCAAGATGAGAACTGAGGTGTGTGGTGGGTCATACGCACAAAGGTGGCCCAAAGAAATTTACAGAAATTACTCTGAACACACTGAAAATCTCACGTGGTCCCAGGAACCTAATGGGAAATGATGTCAGTGTGTGAGCACGTGTAACCAGGAGAGGAAATACAAATCACCAGCTCATGTGCTATTTTCCACTTGAGGAAGAAACGGGAGAGAAACATGTTGTCAGGACTCTGACATTTTATAGTCAGTTCCATTTTCAACCGTGGAAATTTCTATTTTCTAACGTATGTGAGATATTTTTAAAACAGTGTTCTAGCATATCTGGATCAAATACACACGCTGTATTCTATTTTTCATCTAATCATAAAAGACTTTACTCTTACTCTTTTAATATCCTGACTTAATGCAAAACTCACCTTGGGTTCTTCACAAATGAGAACTTGTTCAGAGGACTTACAGAATTGGTAATAATTTCCCGGGAAGCTTTCGACACCACCGACATTGTTTTTTCATGTTTTGGTGTTGTGGTCCCCCTCCTTCCTCTGTCCTTTTTGTTCGTTTAGAGAAGACGCAGTTTTTGAAAAGTAGATAAATTGCTAATGAGCAGTAACAACCTTATCTTTACCAAAACACTGAAAAGGAAGCAAGCTCCAATGCTAAAAAAAAGCACGATATACTGTGGTGTCTTTTTCTAGAAGTGAATGGAAATCTTGGTGCATTGGCGTTTAAAGCAGGAAAGGAAATGCCTGCTTGTAATGGTGAAGCAGCATTCACATTTTTCCTGTAGAGTAGCACAGAGAACAACGAAGGTGGCAGCAAAGCAGTGCTGGCCCGGGGACACTTCTCTCCACACAGCTGCATTTTGGCTTTTCCCCACTCTCTCACGGATAGAAAGAAGGAGAACAAAAGAACAAAATGAACTCATGCTCGCCGTGAATTGTCCATGGAATCAAATCTCTCTCCCACTCTCTCACTGTTTCTCCATTCCCCGAGACCAAATTTTTTTTCTTTAGGAAGTGACTTCAAAAACTATGAGTTCTGTGTGTTTTAAGTACATCTCTTAGAAATAGAACTAGATTTGCAATGTAGCTTTCTAAGCAAAACACACACACACACACACACACACACACACAGAGCTTTGTGCTTTTAAGCAAGTCTTGGTTGTGTAGTGCTTTCTACCTGACTGTGTTATTTTTAGTCTGTATTTCAACCATATTCACAGGGATCACGTTTTCATCGCACTTACCTATTCGCCGTGTCTGCCTGTCCTTGGTAAATCCATTACTATCTCCAAATTGCCTAAAATCTGCTATGATTCTACAGTAAAAAGCTCAGGGGATTTCTATTTATCACTACTAAAAGGGCACTGTAGTATGTTTTGGTACTTTAGGCAGTCAACAGCTGCTTGATTTTTTTTTTATTTGATTATGAAATTAGAACAAGAACATCAAACGGATCTGCTGCACTATTCGTCCTGTTGAGCAACCTGGTTTGCTTATCTGTTGCGTTGGTTGAAGAACTCATCCCTTTTTTTTGTCTTGTAATACGAAGTTAGAGTGCCTTTTTATATTTGTATATTCTGAAGATGTTCTGTGAAATGTTTTGTATTTTTTCCTTTGAGTGTTATCAGAGCAATATAATACCAGTGAGTTTTCATTTCAGCCTTTCTTTGAATGTATAAAGTGTCTTTTTCCTCTTTCCCCTTACCTGCTTAGAAATGAAAATGAAAATGCTGAAGTTTTCTATAGGGATAATGTTTAATTTTGCAGTGCTAAAATGCTTTCTTCTTACAAAACTGTAAACCATAGGTCAATGTTAGAGGGGAAAAGCGTTTCAAGATAGTGACAATCTGAGTGTGTGTAAAAATGTAATTCTATGCGTTTCTTATGCAGTGATCTAAAAATTCAATGCAAATACCTTTTGTTTGGTAGTTTTGTCTACATATTTTATGCTTTAGCATGTGCAATATATCTTTGCAAAGCACGATGATACAAATCTGGTGCCAGTGTTATATTTTGCATAACATATTTGTAACAGCATAAAATACTGTTTGATGCTTTCAGTGGGATTTTGTCTGTAATGTTTGCTTATGTAAATTGGAGTTGAATGACTCTGGTAAATGTCATGACTGTAAAAATGGGGGAAATGACTTTTAGTTCAGTGAATGACTTTGAACCAATCTGAATCTTTTCAAGCACAGTTTAATACTTTTTCAACTACTGAATGCTAATAATGTAATGAAGTACTTAACTGTAATATACTATGGAAATGCATTCAGATGGTTATTTTTACAAATAAAAACGGTACAAATATTGTTGCAATTTGTGTTTGTCTTTACTTTTTCTGATTTATCCTTTTTTACCAGTTGCTCTGCTAATTTACATCTTTGCTTCCACCAAAGCCAAAATGACTTTACATTTTGAGAATTACTAATCAAGATAGAAGAATTTTTCCAGATTTGCATTTCTGTTTGTAACATTGCAGTTGGTGGGGTCCGGGGAAGTCAGACATGTATATTTGTGTATGTTCTATATATTAAGGCCCGTTTTCTGGAAATGATTTGAGCTGGCCTGCAACAAAGGGCGTGTGATAAACTAGAAGTAGAAAAATGAGGACAGGGAAAAAGAATACAAAACGGGAACCGTCACATTTAATACAGTGGCTATGACTGAATGGGAGTTTGCTCCAGCTCCCTTGTGATCAAGGTGAGAGGGGAGATGGGGCTGATTGTGTAGATCACATATATCAGAAAGGAGGAAGCCTACCAAGTCATCAAAATGGTGGAATCAACCACACTTCCTTTTGTGGCCGCCACTAAAACCACAACACAGGGTCGCAACTCTCCGCACTATTCTTAGACGTCACTGGAGAATTTCCTCTGTCCTCACCAGTCAAAATTTCTCTGCTAAAGTAATCATTTCAGGGACAGCCCCTAGAAGTGTTAAGGAACAAATTCCCAGTGACACTGTTTCCAGTGGATGAGAAAGAGCTTTCAGGGTGGGGCCCTCTTGAGTTCCTCAAAGCAGTGTCTTAGAAAGTTTGCAGTTCTTGCTAAGTCTAGCCTGGCCCCGGCGCCATCTTTTCCACGAAGAGACGGAATCCCAGAGAAATTAGATAATTTGTTCGACTGTGTATAATTGACACTCTCAATGCACAACCTGTGCCAATATGTTCTTTCTTTTATGCCGTCCTGGCAATAATGTTTTGCGGTTGTTGGCGTTTTTTCCTGCTAGAGGTGTTCAGGAGGTTTCGCTCTTTGCAAGTCTCACTCCTTACTCAAGTATGCAGCTGTGGGTGCTCGTCATTCCTGAAGACTGTAAAGCTGGAATCACACCTAAGGTGGGTACTCTCCATAGTCTAGAGCTGAGTGGTGCATTGGTTATCCAACCTCATGTAACAGATGTCATGTCTGTTACATGTCTGTTACAATGTCATGTAACAGCCACCTAGTGGCCTCAAACAGCAAATGTTTACTAAATCTCATGGTGTCTGAGAGTCAGGAGTCCAGGCATGACTGAGGTGGGTCTTCTGCCACGGGGCCCTCGGGGCTGTAACCATGGTGTGAGCCAGGGAAAGACCCATTTCTAAGCTCACTCATATGCTTGTTGGCACATTCTCTGTGAGTTGTTGGACTGAGGCTCCAGTTCCTTGACGGCCGTTAGCTGCCTTCACTTCCATGCCAAATGGGCCATTCCAAAAAACGGCAGCTCCAAACATGGCACCTTACGTCACAAGAACTAGCAAGCTGAGAAAACCCAGAAAGAGAAAGTGCAAGACAGACGTGCCAGCTTTTAAACTGAATACTGAAGTGCCATTCCATCATTTCCCCCATATTTTATTCATAAAAAGCAAGTCCCTGGATTTGTTCCACATTCAAGGGAAGGGTTATTACCAAAGGGTGTGACGAGCAGGAGGCAGGAATCACTGGAAACTATCTGGGAAGCAGGTTATGACACCGGATCTGTCACAGTGTCCCTCCAGAATCTAGCGTCCTCCTGGAATAACTTCTTGCTTGCTTCTTTCCTTGCTAAGGAAATTGTTTACTTTACCTTTTTGTTTACTAAATTCAAGAAAAACGTAGGGATCCCCTGACTTCACTTGTGCTCTCTCAAGCAAGCAGAGACCTTCACGGCACCGTTTCTGTTGTTGAACATTGATGTGGGCGCGTTGTCTCCAAATTGCTTTTTTAAAGGATCCTTCTCTCTAATTCCACTCAGTAGGTTTAGATGCCCACACATCCATCCCTCGTTTAACACACTTCATGTGTTCCAGAATTAGCTTGCAAGGCACAAAGACATTAAGCTGAAAGGCTACTAACGTAACATAAAAATATTGTGGGTAAAAGCACTATATGAAAATTGTCTGTAGCAAATTTCATGCTAAAGATACATTTGCTGTAAAATACCAAGCAGCAGAGATAATGGCCTCTTCCATTCATTAATTTTGGAGCACTCCAGGGAGTCACTGGAAAATGTGGAGCATTTGCGACTGACCCAGGGACTGGTGGGTGCGAGGGTTTGCTGCTAGCATTTACTGTACTAACAGTACGAGGCCGGGGGAACCGATCTCCCACCAAGGCCTGCGTGCGGCTACCCCACCCCCAATGCCTGTGCTCCCCCACCTCCTGCTCGTCTGCCTCCTCATCTCCTGTTTCTTAGTCATTTTTCGTCGATTAATTATTTGTGAAGCCAGCCGTATTTTTACATCTATTTTCACAGGAGTTGCATAAACGGGCTCTAAGCTTAAGAAAAAGAATTTCAGAAGCAAAGACCAGGAATGGTCCCCGATTGTGTGTTTTTTCCAGAAAAGATCACACACAGGTTAGTGGAAAAGGATAAAGCACTGTATAGATTTGAGACAAAGATTTAATTCTTTTGTTATTAAATACACGAATGTACATATGCAAACATACATTTCTTGTCTTAACCAGGGAATCTTGTCTCTTCTTCACAGGTGGGGAACCCCCTTCACAAAGATGGGGCACCTGGGCCACAGTCACCCAGAAAGTTCTGGCAACAAAGAACTGTTCCTTCACATAGTTCTCTGGGCACTAGTAGACAACAATTTCTAGGATACTTTTTTTTTTTTTTTTTTGGTCTGTCTGGCTGCCACCCACATCGAGAAGTGACAGATTAATGAAGTTAAATCTAGAAGAATTTTGTAATTTTCAAAAGTGAAAATGTTGAAGCAGTACTTAGAGTACAAAAACCTTGCCCCTGTCTATATTCAGTTGAACGTGCACAGCAGGTTTGAGAACTTGAATAACCCATCTTTCTTACAGTCGGGTCTCCTAAGAATTACAAAATCTAAGCTCAGATCTTAATGACAAGAAGTTGCCAACCATATAAAGATCAGAGGAAAGGGAACAGTCAGTGCCAACACCCAAAGGCAGAAATGAGCTTGGTATGTTCTAGGAACAGAAATGGGGCCCATATGGCTGGAGACTTGTAGGGTGGGGGAGGGTGGTAGAAGATGACATTAAGAGCAATCTGAGACCAGATCTTACTAGATTTCATGAGCCGAAGTAGTAGCTTCTGTTTTACTCTGAATGTGATAAAAATCACCTGGAGAAGTTTTAAGCAGAAAAATGGCTGTGGTCCTGTTTCATTTTGAAAAGATCACTCTGACCAGTTCAGTGGCCACAGCAATGGTCTAGATAAGTAAGCACGGTGGCTTGGATTGGTGTGGCAACAAGAGAATGTGGCAATCTTGGGGTATTCTTGAAAGTAGAGTTGGCTGAACTTGCTGATGGTTTGATGTCAAGGGAACAGTGTAGAGTTTGGCGGAGAGGCTGGGGCTGTACTTATAGATGACCATGGGAGATGGCCTTGGGAATAGAGAGAGACGGGAGTGCTGAATCATGGACACACCAACATGTAGAGGTCAGGAAGAAGAGAGGACCTAGCAGAGACCATCAGGGAGGAGTGGCTGGTGAGGAAGGAGGGAACGTAAGAGAACCTGGTATCTCTGAAAACTGGGAAGGAATGTCATGGGAAAAGGAGTTTTAGTCGCATCTACTGTCTCTATCAGTTCTGGGAGGTCAAATAAGATATGACAGAGTGGCACTGGATTTAGCTACACCAAATTTATCAGAGACATTCCCAAGAGCAGATGCATCGGAGTTGGTGAGCACAGCAATCGGAGGACGGAAGGAAGAGAGGACAAAAGGCAGCAGCTGAAGGAAGCTCTGGAGAACGGAGAGGGGTTTGTTTTTTAAGACAGGAGATCCTTTATCATTTTGATGCTGAGAGAGTGTCTTCCAGAGAGCAGGAAGAGGGTGTGAGAAGCGGTGGGACAGTAGGTTTGGAAGGAGCATTTTAGAACAGCACGGGATGGTTGCCAAGTAAGACTTAGTCTAGCTAAGATTTACAACCACTAGTTTGCCAGTCATCCTGGTGGGTTTTTCGTCAGACGTTTGGGTACAGGCAAAGAGTAAGTAGCGGGATTTAAACAGGGATAGAGCTTTGCCAGGTGAGTCCAAGGGGAGCTGTGGGACTCTGGTGACTTCAACAGACACGATTGCAGAGATTATGGATTCTAAACTGGGTGAGGAAGGAACCGAAGGTGTGAGGGAGGTGACGGGGAGTGAGAAAGTGGTGTGGTCCCTGAACTGAAGGTCCTGGCAAGATGGAAGAGCGGCCGAGTTGTCGCATCAGAGTCGCTAAGCTAAACCTGGGGTGCCCGAGGTCGCGCTCTCAGAGGAGGGACACTTCTGATGCTGACAAAGCCAAGGAGTGGGCGGTTGAGGATGAGTGAAGGAGAAAGCGTGGGAGGTGAGGAAGTAAAAACGGAGGAGTCCAACGTAACAAATGGCCCCAGGTTTAACATAGCATTTGAGCAAAACGGAGGAGAAAATACAGCCATTTTGAAACATCTATGACTCAGAGCTGATTTATTATCAGACTGAAGTTTGGGTCCAGGATTAGGATGAAGCTTTTAAAAAGGTAAGAATGGGGGCACCTGGGTGGCTCAGTGGGTTAAAGCCTCTGCCTTCGGCTCAGGTCATGATCCCAGGGTCCTGGGATCGAGCCCCGCATTGGCCTCTCTGCTCAGCGGGGAATCCGCTTCCTCCTCTCTCTCATTCTCTGCCTGCCTCTCTGCCTACTTGTGATCTCTGTCTGTCAAATAAATAAATAAAATCTTTAAAAAAATAAATAAAAAGGTAAGAATGATCAAGTGCATTTCTTAAAACAAACAAACAAACAAAAAAATACAAGGAAAAACCTCCACCAGGCCTTGATTATAATACAATGACAGCTTTTACGACCACTTGGTTTAACCTAAAATTTTTCACGAGGCTCTCCAGAAAACATGACAGATGGTTAAGAGCTGCAGAATGAACAAAGGAGACGTGTGGGTCAGACAATCGTCTCAGTGATGATAACACTGAAAAACCGAATACTTCCCAGTGGGCCTTCCACGGAAGACAAAAGACTAAAATCATTGGAATTCTGTCTTGCTTCCCAAGTGAAAAGTAAATTTGCCTTAAAATATTAACTTTTTCTGAAAATCTCAATTTTTAACTAAAAAGATAGAAAGTGAGTTTGGCTTTATAATTCCCTTTTGAATTTCTTTTTTCAAGAAGTGTTTCTAAGCCCATGCTGTGTTTCCATTTTCCTTTCTTTTTCAGTCTTGAGTTTACTCCTTGCTCTTTCATTGTTACTTAAAATCGATGACAATTTTATTAGAGGTATGTTACTTAATGATTGGTTTTCTGCTTACCTTCATTCCCAAGGGTCTACCCGTTAGCGTGGAAATTTTGATGAGGCTGCTGGGCCAGTTTCATTCTGGCATCAGTGCTAACGAAGCTGATAAAGGATTCAGTCGGTGCCATCTGGGAGTTTGCTTTGTGATGTCACAGCTGACACTAGAAATTAGATTGAGAGAACAAATTACTCTCCCACACTATATTTTAGATATGGAAAAAGAAAAGCCTTTCAGGATGCCAACAATATTTCCTAGAGATAAGAACATATTTTTCTAACAATATTTCATAGAGATAAGAACATATTTTCTAGTGTGTATTAATGATCCAGCTTCATTTCTCTTGCTGCCGGCCTCATGATCTGATAGTGACCCAGATGGGGAACAGAGGACCTTCTTATGAAGCTGTTGGTTGTGACCAGAACACCAAATAAAAATCATCTCATTGAATTAGTCAAGCTATTTTTCCAGTTGGAGGGAAGAATAAAAATAGCCTATACTCTCTGAATGCTTATTGTGTGCCAGGCCCTCCTGTGAGAGCTTTACATGTATCAACCCATTTCATCCTTGGAACAACCCTAGAAGGTAGATGTCATTTATTATCACCTGCCAAAACACACAGTAACCAGCGACAAACTTGGGATTCAAACCTAGTCACAAACCTAGTCACAAACCTAGGTAAGAGTTCATAATCTTACCACGCTATTTATACTGGGAGGAAAACAAACAGCTTGAAGCCAATTTTTCTTTTCTTTTCTGTAGTCCCCCCCCTTTTTTAAATTAACACTATGCAGTCTTTCTTCTGTGACATAAATATTATGCAACAGAGGGTTGGTTAACTATGGTCCATGCTCCAAAACCAGCAACCACTTTTTTTTCCAATAGCAGCTTTATTGAAATTTAATTGATATATCATAAAATCCACCCTTCTAAAGTATCAAATTCAGTAGTGTTTAGTGATTTCAAAAAGAATGGATAAAGAAGATGTGGTTCACATATACAATGGAGTATTACTCAGCCATCAGAAAGGATGGACACTTACCACATCACTTATGATGATGGTAAGGACACTTACCTTACATCAACACGGTGTAAGGGTCTATGCAGCCAGAGCGGCCCCACCCCCATTGAACTGCCATTTTGTTGTTTATGCAGTAAAACTTAAATTAACTCTGCCCCTGCCTCCCCGGGAACTTAACTTAAAAACAAGTCCCAGAAACCAGTCCCAGGTTTTAAAAAAAGCTCAAATATAAGGGTGGGTCAGGCCAGGTGGAGATATTCAATCAGTGGGGACGCATACTGTCTCCTAGCTACCAAGGAGTATGGGCCCCGCCCTTTGGGCACCTTTTGGGTACCAATTCTAACCAAGGTGATAGGCTGGTTCAAATGTCTACTAGGGTAAATTGTAATTCAGTTGGTCACCTAGAATGACTGTGTAGCTTTCTCTGTGTGTTACAATTTCATTGGCCACCTGTGTGTGGCCAGGCCCAACCACATGGCCTTTGCTCTATAAAAGCTAGTCTGTGAAACAGAGACAGGTTGTCCTCTCTGTAAGGGGCGGCCCCGATCGGTCTGTTTGACGTTCGGTTTGATTCTTGATGCTTGGTGCGAGATAAAGCTTTGCTTGACTTTTGCTTTGTATCAGTCTCGATCCTTTAATCATAGACCCACTATTGGGGGACCCAATATTGGGGACCCAACAATTGATGGAACTGGAAAGGATTATGCTGAGTGAAATAAGTCAATCAGGGCGCCTGGGTGGCTCAGTGGGTTAAGCCTCTGCCTTTGGCTCAGGTCATGATCCCAGGGTCCTGGGATCAAGGTCCACATCGGGCTCTCTGCTCAGTGAGGAGCCTGTTTCCCCCTCTCTCTCTGCCTGCCTCTCTGCCTACTTGTGATCTCTCTCTCTCTGTGTCAAATAAATAAAAATTAAAATCTTTAAAAAATAATTTTAAACAATTAAAATTAAAATTAAAAAAAAAGGAAAGAAGTCAACCAGAGAAAGACAATTATCATATGTTTCACTTATATTTGAATATAAGGAATAGAGCAGAGGACCATAGAGGAAAGGAGGGAAAACTGAATGGGAAGAAATCAGAGAGGGAGACAAATCATGGGAGACTCTTGACTCTGGGAAACAAACTGAGGATTGCAGATAAGAATGGGGGGGTGGTAACTGGGTGATGGGCATTAAGAAGGGCACGTGATGTGATGAGCACTGGGTGCTATACACAATTAATGGATCATTAAACATTTATCAGAAACTAATGTACTAAATGTCAGCTAATTGGATGTAAACTTAAAAAATCGAATTAAAATAAGAAAAAATAAAGAAATAGAACATTCTACTTAACAAACAACAAAACAGGGGTGCCTGGGTGGCTCAGTGGGTTAAAGCCTCTGCCTTCAGCTTGGGTCATGATCCCAGGGTCCTGGGATCGACCCCCACATCGGGCTCTCTGCTCAGCGGGAAGCCTGCTTCCCTCCCTCTTTCTCTGCCTCTCTGCCTACTTGTGATCTCTGTCTGTGAAATAAATAAATAACCTAAAAGAACAACAACAAAACAGTTATGTAATCAGCAGCACTATCTAATTTCTGTAAATTTGCACCACCCAAAAAAGGAATCCCACATCCATTAACAGTCATTCCCTATTTCCCTCCTTCTCCCTTTCCCTTGCAACCACTTATCTATTTCCTGTCTTTATGAATTTGTCTATTCTGAACATTCTCTATAAATGAAATAATGCAATATATGGTCTTCGTGATTGGCTTCTTAGTATGAAGTTTTCGAGGTTTATCCATTTTTTTGCACATATTATTACTTCATTCCTTTTTATAGCCAAATAATACTTGATTGTATGGATATGCCACGTTTTGTTTATCCCTTCATCAGTCGATGACATTTGAGTTGTTTCTATTTTTGAGCTATTATGAATAATGCTGCTATGAACATTTGTGTACAGATTTTTGTATGAACTTGTATTTCAGGTTTCTTATGTATTTACCTAGAAGTGAAATTACTGAAGTTCCTGGGTAAGTCTAGATTTATATTTTTAGGAACTGCCAAAATGTTTCACAGCAACTGTCAAACAGTCCAATCAGCAGTATATGAGAGTTTCAATTTCTCTGTATCCTTGCCAATACTTCTTATCCCCCATTTATTTTTATTATGGCCCTCTTAGTGGATGTGAAGTAGTTTCTCATTGTGGTTTTGATTTGCATTTCTGGTTCAGGACTAATGATGTTGAACATTATTCCTTGTGTTTATTGGTTATTTGTCAATCTTCTTGGGAGAAATGTCTATTCAATCCTTTGCCCATTTTATTTATTTTTTTTTTAAAGATTTTGTTTATTTATTTGACAGACAGATTACATGTAGGCAGAGAGGCAGGCAGAGAGGCAGGCAGAGAGAGAGGAGGAAGCAGGCTCCCTGCTGAGCAGAGAGCCCGATGCGGGGCTCGATCCCAGGACCCTGAGATCATGACCTGAGCCGAAGGCAGAGGCTTAACCCACTGAGCCACCCAGGCGCCCCCCCTTTGCCCATTTTAAAGTTGAGTTACTTATTTTGTTGTTGTTGAGCAGTAAAATTCTTTACATATCCTGGATACATGTGCCTTATCAGATATAGGATTTGCAAATATTTTCTCCTATCCTATTGGTTGTTTTTTTACTTTCATGATAGTGTCCTTTGAGACACCAAAGTTGTGTTTTTTGTGTCATATATTTAAAAACCACTGCTTAATTTGAAGTTATAAAGATGTACTCTTATGTCTTCTTTTAGGAGTTTTATAGGTATAGATAGGGGTACCTGGGTGGCACAGTCCACTGAGTGTCTGATTCTTGGTTTCGGCTCAGATCCTGATCTCATGGTTGTGAGATGGAGCCCTGCAACGGGCTCCACACTCAGCATGGGGTCTGCTTGAGATTGCCTCTCCCTCTGCCCCTCCAACTCATGCTCTCTCGCTTGCTCTCCCACTTGAGTAAATATATAAATCTTTAAAAAAAAGTTTTATAGGTGTTGCTCTTACATCTAGAGCCTGTAAGTCAACTTGAGGAGTATTGCAAATTTACTATATTAAGTTTTCTGGTCCCTGAACATAGGATGTCTTTCCATTTATTTAGGTCTTTCTTTTGGCAGTGTTGGCTAGTTTCCACTATGCAGGTTTTACAATTCTTTTGTTAAATTTATTCCTAAGTGTTTTATTCCTTTGGATGCTACCATTAAGGGAATTATTTTCTTAATTTCATTTTCAGATTTTTCACTGCTAATGTATAGAAATACAGTTGATTTGTAAAAATTGATCTTGCATCCTACAACCGTGCTGAACTCATTTACTACTTTTAATAGTTTCTTAGTGGATTTTCTGTATATAACATCATGTCATCTGAAAATGGAGATCATTTCACTTCCTTCATTTCAATTTAGACATTTTTTTTAACTTTTTCTTGCCTAACTGCCCAGGTTAGAAGCTCCAGGTTATGTTGAATAGAAGTTATGAGAGTAAACATCATTATTTTGTTCCTGATCATAGGGGGAAAGAATCTGGTTTTTATTATTAATTATGATTTTAGTTCTGGGTTTTTCACAGGCACTCCTTATCAGTTTGAGGAAGTTTCCTTCTATTTCCAGTTTATTGAGTTTTTTAACTTAAGAAATGGGATTGGATTTTGCCAAATGCTTTTCTTCATCTTCTGAGATGACTGATCATGTGGCTTTTGTCCTTTGTCCTTTATTCTATTAATATGATAAATTACATCAATTTTTTTTATGTTAAATCAACTTGGCTATGTGGGATAAATATCCCTTGGTAATGGTACATAATCCTTTTTATATATTTTTGGATTCTGTTTCTTCCTGTCTAACCTTGGCAGGGACCAGGGGATGTGGGGAACCAGAGCCTCTGGTTTCATTAGTCACCGAGGTTTCCCAGATCACATCCCACCCAGTGCATATAGAATTCCTGATTTTATCAGGGGAACCAGGAGGGAAGATGTCAGAAAAAAACTGACTTGAGCATCAAGGACTGCTCACACTGTAGGAGATCTGGGGGTGAATCACCAACCATTTCCTGGCATCTCATTTCTCTCACCTGTACAATTTCTATTTACAGTAGAACAGACAGATTAAAGTTTACTACCTATAATATAATAAGAACTTTCATAATAATAAAAACACAGAAAACAATTTAAAATAGGAAAAGGATATAAATCAATAATTTATAGAAGAGAAGTCAAATATTTAATAAGTATATATTTTTAAATCTCATCACTAATAAATAGGGAAGTCCAAATTAAAGCAAGTGCTGTATTATTTTTTACTCAGAATATTGGCAAAAGATTTTTAAAAAGAGTGATACTACATAGTGCTGGCTAAAAAATGGGAACTCTCCTACAGTGATAGTGGGTAGAGGAATTGCTACAATAGGACAATACTGCATTTCATCAAATCTAAGTTGGCAATTGTAAGATTGTCTTGTCCATTTAGGCTGCTATAACAAAAATGCCATAGACTGGGTGGCTTGAACAACAGACATTTATTTCTCAGCTTTGGAGCTGGGAATTCCAAGATAAAGTACCACGGATTAGGTGTCTGGTAAGAGCCTGTTTCCTATTTCATAGACAGCCATCTTCTCTCTCTATCCTTACATAGAGGGAGGGGTGTGAGAGCTTTCTGGAGTCTTTTCTACAAGGGCATGAGTCCCATTCATGAGGGCTTCACCCACATGACCTAATCACCTCCCGGCCCCACATCCTAATGCCATCACATTGGTGATTAGGTTGCAACATATGAATTTTGAACAGACACAAACATTCAGTCTGTAACAAAGATGTACCATTATTTTCTCAAACAAAGAAAAAACCTGCCAATTAAGTAATAATATAATACTTTCTTTTCTTTGATTATAAGATGCCTCCTGACTTTAAGGACATTAAGTGTGAATGATAAAATGTGGCATACGTTAATACCCATTAAAATTAGAATTACACATACCCTTTCACCAAGCAATCCTACTTTGGGGAATCGATGCTACAGAGATAAAATTACAATTAAGCAAGGATGAAATTTAAAATATTTAACAGCCAATTTGGCACAGATACTTCCCAGTCAGAACAGACACTAATCAAAATAAACACCAACAAATGGACCTGCCTCTAACATTTTTAGGTTCTGGCAAGACTATAAATGGAGGTTTTTATATGAGATGTTTAAATACTTTAAAGTGAAAAAAAAATGAGTAAATAAAATATATTCTGTCACCATGCTTTGACAAGTATGCCTTCATGACAATCTAGAAGAACTGGTTCAGATATAAAATTATTGCCCCCCTTGAATTTCTGAGTCAGACCCTAGTAGCACAGGGAAGGTAGCCCTCCATCTTCAACTGGTAGCTCATGTCCCACTGGAGTTTCTTCCTACCCACAGCCTGATTCTCACTGAGAGGAGTCTTGAATACACATATGGACACCTTAGCCTGCATGACCAAGCTCTGTTAATACCGTCGGCCCCTTGGTTGCCCCTCAGGCCTGTGGGTGTTTGCAATGGTGGTGTAAGTTGTCTTCAAGAGGATGGACCAATGAAAATGACCCATGTAGCTCTGTTATTAGGATCAAGACTTTTGAGTAGGGAGTTTCAGCATCTTGAATATAAAATAGTCTGATAGAAGGTCATAGATTATAATTGGGCACATCCCCTTTGGCCCACAAACTCCTTACCCCATGGGGAGGAGCATAACTGAAGGAGAACAAGAACAATTGCCTTCTGGGAGGGGGCGCGAGTCTAAGGATATTACTGCTGGCACGCAGACTTTCTCAGCAACTAACAAGTTGAATATTAGTCCTTCAGAAAACCATTGATGTAAATGCCAAAATGTTTATTGCATCTTTTAGAAGATTTTATTTTTAACTAATCTCTACATCTAATGTGGGGCTTAAACTTAACAATCTACCATCAAGAATCCCACGTCCTAACAGCTGAGCCAGACAGACGCCCCTGTTTATTGCATTCTCTGTTAGTGGGAAAGAAAAAAACCAGAGACAATTTGAATGTCATTCTATTATATCCCTAATATGGAATGATATGAAGCTATTAAAAATAATAAATGTGGTTAAGTGATATTAAGTATGGTTAAAAACAGGAAGTTTCAGTGAAATGTTTATCGTTACAATCTCAAACATCAGCAAAAAATCCATTTATATGTTTATAAGCATCTACCTACTGGATGGTCATGGACAAAGATATGACAGGACTTACCCTATAATGTTACAGGAGAAGGGTATATGCCCCTCCCTCTCTCTCTTTTTCTCTCTCTCTGTCAAATAAAAAAATAATAAAATCTTAAAAAAAAAGAAAAGAAAAAAAAAGGAGGAGAGAATAAGGGAATGGTAAAATTGTATCTAAATGGGAAATGTGCCTGGCATAATGTTAAGAATGTAACATAGAAAAATTAGAACAGTGATCTAATTATGTGACAGAACTGTGGGCAACTTTTGTTCTGAATTTATGCTCGTGTTTATGTTTATTGTTTCTGCAATAAGGTTTTTAAGAAGAAAAGAGGCTGGAATGCATAAACAGGAGCTGGGAGGTAAATCAGTTCTTCTACTTAATGGTGGGTTAATACTGTCCTTTAGAGCTAGCTCCAAGCTCCATAGTTAAAGAGGAATGAAGAAAACTTGGTGAGGCTCCAGTAAGAAACCACAGACATATTAAGAATTGAAGAAAGCATCCTTTTTGGAAGAGTAAAAGGGACTGAACTTAAATAGCTTAAAGTTTCTTTGAATTGTAAAATATGGAGATTTGGGTCAATAATTTCTCACATCCCTCCAGCTCTAACAAGTTTTTGTTCTTAGACTAGATCTGTTAGTCAGCAGTGTAACTGCCAACTGCTTGCAGCTTCTGAAGGAGAGAGCAGGGAAATACGCAGGAAATAAAACATGGTTGGAGGCTGACTGCACCATGAGTCCTTCCCCAGAAGAATTTCTTCCAGATGAGACTAAGATGTGCTCTTCCTCTTCTGAGCAAGAAAATAAATTGGATTTAAATGCGGCATGGCAAATTCAGGATCATGAAAAATGATTGGAGAAAATGTTGAGTTAAAATAGAAGTGATTGATACAAGACTGATTGTAAAGTCCCTTTACTGGAGACTTTAAAAATTAAAGTTGTCACTCATCATTAGGGGATGTTGCTAAAGAGATGTCAGTTAGCCAGTGTGAACTCCTTCAAGCGCTACATTTCTAGCTATCTCCACCAGCTTGTTGTTGTACAGATACTCAAACACATTTATTTGCTCTCTCCCTTGAACAGCCTATGGTAGCTACTATATTCAACAACATCAGAATTCCTCCTGGGTCCCCAGGCTGAAAAACCAGATGGACAGCCTCGACTCTTACCCCTCCTTTGCTATAATTATCCATTGGGTTATGAAGTCCTGTTCTTTCTGTGCCTTTTTCTATTCTTTTTTATTTTATAAGGAGGCTCCATGCCCAGTGTGGAGCCCAAGATGGAGCCCAACATGGGGCTTGAACTCACAACCCTGAGATCAAGACCTGAAGAGAGATCGAGTCAGATGCTTAACAAACTGAGCCACCCAGGCACCCCTCCTTCTGTGCCTTTTGAACACACTTTCCTTTCTGTGTCTATTGAACTCAACTCTCCAAACCCAGGTCAAATGTCACTTCTTCTCAAGTTCTACCTTTAAAAAGGCAGAAATAATTGTTTTTTCCTCTGTGTTTCCAAGGCACCAAGCACGTGCCAGGAGCAATGGTGGTTATATCACTTACTGTTGTAATGATTTGATTATATGTGTGACGAAGATGAAATATTCTTCTGTCTTTGCTCCTCAATCCCCATCTCCTCCCGGTCACATGCTAGTTTGGGTTGGCCTAATTCTGGATCTTCTCTAGGTGGTTTAAACATAGGCATGGAAAGGGTTTGGGAGGATTAGAATATGAGAGCCTCTGGGTAATCAAAATCTCTAAATATGGGGAGTTGAATTGGGACCCCTTTAGTATTCTTTGAAAAACATAAATGAATATGAAATATATGTTTAATTACTTCTTAGAAACTAGACTGTGTTTCCCACACAGAGATAGGTCTCATAGAGCCCTGGGATTTATTTAGGTTACACATAGATCTGTTGCCTCCTTTTCTACTTCATGTCTATTTCCCCAGTCCCTCAGCAGCGCCTGCGTGACCTAGTAAGTGAACGTATGCGTGTGGTATGGCCCCTTCCAATAAAACATCCCAATTTTCCAAATTAGCGTTAATGAACATTTCCAGATGGTGTCACTTTGCTTATGCCACCAGAGGTCCCGAGACCAGGCCAACAGCTAAGAGGAGGGCCCCCAGGTTGGAACTGGGATGGAAGCCCAAATCAAAGCGAGGAAAATGTGGCAGTGGTCAAGGCGATAGCTATTGACGTGATGCCAAGAGAAAGGCAAGACAAAGGCTTAAGAGGAAAACAAACTGTGAGATCAGTGGCCAGGAGAGTCTAAAGCATGATGTCCAAGTTCAAGGTGCCAAATGAATCAGGTATGTTCAGAGATCTGAGAAGGGCTATTCTTCACAATGTGTCTTTGACCGGGTCAGGTGTAGCTGTTTAAAGACACTGGAGGGCTCCCTCTCTCTCTCTCTCCCTCTGCTCCTCCCGCCTCCCTCGTGCTCTCTCTCTCAAATAAATAAATAGAATCTTTTAAAAACATTAAAGACACTAGCACGCGTCATGCATCGTCTTCCTTCATACTCCTCCTCCCCCACTGAGCAGCCCAGTCCAAGTACAGAGTGGGTGAGGCTGCTGGTGCCGGGGGATGAATCACGTTTGTGATGAAGTTCTGGAATGTAAGTGAGGTTCGGTGGGGTGGAGTCCGGAGCCGATGACCAAGAAAGGCTTCTTGAGATGTCTTTGGTGCAAAATGGTGGTTTATTAAAGCACAGGGACAGGACCCGTGGGCAGGAGGAGCTGCTGCCCTGGGGTTGCCAGGGTTGGCAGGTAATGCACCCTGGGGGTGGGGGAAGGAAAAGGGAGGTTTCACTAGAACTTTCATATGCTAAAGAGGACCTACAGATACCGGAGGCCTTGAGGCCTTGCCATTCATGGTCAAGGTCATTTTTCGCTCTAGTAAGGTAATAACATTAAGATAGTTGGGAGATTCCTAAAGAAGGTCACATACGTCCCACCCAGGAGTGAGGGTGAGGGAAGGTTGGAGGGTGTCAGCTTTTGCTTTGTCCTCAACCAGCCTTCTGTTCCCTCATCATTTGTACCTGGCATTGTACCGGTGGTCACTGTATTCTACCCTGTCACACCCTTGCAGAGAAAAATAACGATGCTGTAAAAGTTGTCTCTAAAATAATACAAAAGCTCCCCACTTTTCCACTTTTCCAGCCACTAGCCCCTTGTAGGACCAGTTCCCAGAACAATTTCAGTTAGCCCCTTGAAGAAAATTAAATGTCCTCGGTCAATGAACTGCATTTCTACATTTGGTCTTCTCTATTCGTCCATTGTTACTTTTCCTCTTGGGATACATCTTTTAAGCTGCTACTGACTTGATGCAGGAAACAACATAAAACTGAGAATTATTTTTCAGATTCCTTAATCTCAGCACTTTTTATCTATTAACTTTTTTTTTCAATATAGCTAGTTCTATTGTGGGATCAACTTTTGTTGCCATTGTATAAAATTGAATCCTATATTGTTTATTGCATGTAATTATTTTTGTAGTTTTTTAAAGATCTAACTGTTACCAATATAAATCAGGCACTGGTGTCACATTTCAGCAAATTTTTTTTCTAGAATACTCTCCATCCTCCACTTTGTGAAAATTAACATAATTGCGTCTTTTCTTTCTCTTTTTTTAAACAGCAACCCAGGCTGTTAACCCTTCAGGACCCAAGCACCCTTCAAGACTCAAGCTGCATCACAGGAGCCCTGAGAAAGCAGTTAGGTATCAGAATGTGCTTAACCCAGCCACTGAATGCAAAGGGTTACACTCTGCTGGAAGCTACGGGGACTGATTGGTGATGGTGGCAGAAGTAAGATGTGTTCCTCATGCAACCTGGCTTGGGAGCATCACTGTATCTTCTTACTGGGAGCAAGGGACTGGAAATTCCCCTTCGACCTAAAAATAGAAGACAAGGGCGCTTGCTATAGGAATTAGAGAAAAGTAGGCAGTATTTCTAGAGCTCTTTGGAATTCTTTCAGAGAAAATGTTATAAAAACACAAGCTATTTCTTTTATTGTTAAATTACGTTTCTATTGTAAGGGCCTATTTAGCCAGAGCGATTCCATCTTGGATTAGACAGTCATTTTGTTGTTTATGCAGTAAAACGTAAACTGACACCCCCCACCCCGACCCCAACCAGGGGACTTACTTAAAAGCAAGCCCAGGAAACCAGTCCCAGGTAACAAAGCCCAAATACAAGGGTGGGTCAGGCCAGGTGGAGACATCCAATCAATGGGGCGTGCATACTGTCTCCCTAGCTACCAAGAAGTGTGGGTCCCACCTTTTTGGGTGCCAATTCTGACCAAGGTGATAGGTTGGTTCAAATATCTACTGGGGTAAATTGTAATTCAATTGGTCACTTATGTTTGACCTAGCATGACTGTGCAGCTTTCTCTGTGTGTTACAATTTCATTGGCCACCTGTGCATGGCCAGGCCCAACCAAATGGCCTTTGCCCTTAAAAGCTAGTCTGTAAGGCAGAGAGAGGTCACCTCTTTGCAAGAGACAGCCCTGGCTGGTCAGTTTGATTCTCAGTGCTTTGTGTGAAATAAAGCTTTGCTTGACCTTCGCTTTGTATCAGTCTTATTCTTTTGACCATGGACCCAACACTATCACCAATAACTCTGCAAGGAGAGCTTTTTTTTTTTTTTTTTTATTAAAAGTCCCCTCTGCCCGCCTCTCTGCCAAATTGTGATCTTTGTCAAATAAATAAATAAATAAATAAAATCTGTGGGGCACCTGGGTGCTTCAGTCATTAAGCATCTGCCTTCAGCTCAGGTCATGATCCCAGGGTCCTGGAATCAAGTCCCACACTGGGCTCCCTGCTCCTCAGGAATCCGGGTTCTCCCTCTCCCACTCCCTCTGCTTGTGTTTCCTCTCTCACTGTGTCTCTCTCTGTCAAACAAAATAAAATCTTAAAAAAAAAAAAGTCCCAATACTGTAAATCACTAAGTACCAAGAGAATTTTGCCATGCAAAGAGCGGGGTATCAAAAGCTTGCAAAATCAGCCTCTGAATCAATTACTGCTGCCCCCCACTTCCTCTCACGTAGCATGATTTACTGCCTGCTGGACAAAAGTCAGAGGAGAGAAGGGAGACGGAAAAGTAGGAGAAGTAATCCTAAACATAAACCCCAACGTGCTCATGGAAAGAGAAGGGAGGAACCACGCGTGGTGTGGAGACAGAGAGACAGTGCCTGACGGAAGTGAAGTCTGCTAATGTGGCAAGGAAAAACAAATCCTGTTCTGAATTACAAGACAGGGAGGAAGTCAGGAAGTGGAAACTCAGGAATGACTGTGAGAAGAATTTGGTCATATTTTGAAAGTGCTCTGGGCCATACAAAATTAAAACCCCACTCTTTGCAGACCAGTACAAAGGAGATGGTGTTCTAGTTTTCTCTTGTTTCATTATCCGGCTTATGTCATCTGTGAAGAATTAGCTCTAGGAACTCTATGTGGACTAATTTATACTATTCAGGTGTTCTTAAATGAATAACTAATAGTCCATTGTGGGGATATAATGACTGGTAGCTCCTTTTGTTTGCTACAACTACCCGCTTCCAAAGATGGATTCTATTCGGATCTCTCCGTGTTGCTCTCACCGAAGTGTGTGTAGTAAACAATTTGGACACCAGCTTTCCCATCCGCCTCAGTTAAAGACCTAGGTTCCAGGCTTTTCTCCTCTCCTCCGCCTCTTCCCCCATCATATTCATTTCCTAAACCAGCCTTCCTCAGAGCATGGTCTGCAGACCCCTGGCATCCCAGTCACCCACTTGAGGACCTCATGAGTCAAAAACCTTTTCATAATAATTGTAAGATTACCTGCCTATCTCACTGATGGCACAAAAGCAAGTTGTATAGCAGGTAAAGCTGTCATTGCCTTAGCACGAATGTCTGCCCGCCGGAACGGTACTGGCTGTCACTGCACATACTCTCGCAGTAAAAAAAAATTATGGCAAAGTCAAAGTTATCAGTTTTCTTAAACCTCAGTCCTTAAAGGTAGGAAAATAGGCAGAGAGCGCTGTGCCACATGCTGAAGTAGGGTTGGAGCACTGCCGCATTGAGCTGCTGGCTGAATCAGCTACTTTTTGCTGGAATATGGTTTTTGCTTGAAAATACGAGTGAGGAGAGGGTGTCATTACTCAGACTTGCGTATCCTGCCATGATTTTCTTGGAAATCAATGAAGCCTGTCACCTCAAGGAAAACAATGGATTTTTTTTTTTTTAAGATTTTTTTGTTAAGTAATCTCTACAACCAACATGGGACTCAGACTGACAACCCTGAGATCAAGAGTCCCCTGCTTCACTGACTGAGCCAGCCACCTGCCCCAAAGATAGTATTTTTATTTTTTTAATTTTTTATTTTTTAAAGATTTTATTAATTTATTTGACAGAGAGAGAGCACAAGTAAGCAGAGAGGCAGGCAGAGAGAGAGGAAGGGAAGCAGGCTCCCCGCTGAGCGGAGAGCCCAAAGCGGGGCTCGAGCCCAGGACCCTGAGATCATGACCTGAGCTGAAGGCAGAGGCTTTAACCCACTGAGCCACCCAACTGCTCCCAGACAGTATTTTTAAATGCATTAGTGTATAAATGTTTTTTTAAATATCTCAATGTTAATTTCCAATATGGTTAATATTGATAGATATAACCCACAAAACAAAAGCTCTTTGGGGGTCCTCACTGATTTTTTAAAATATTTTATTTATTTATTTGACAGACAGAGAACACAAGTAGACAGAGAGGCAGGCAGAGAGAAAGGAAGGCAAGTAGGCTCCCCGCTAAGCAGAGAGCCTGATGCAGGGCTGGATCCCAGGACCCCGAGACCATGACCTGAGCTGAAGGCAGAGGCTCAACCCAACTGAGTCACCCAGTTGCCCCTTTAATCTCATCTTTAATGATGCTTTACCCCACCAAGTCACCCAGGCACCCCGTCCTCACTGATTTTTTTTTTTTTTTTTTTTTTTTTTTTTTTTTTGTCTTGCCCTCACTGATTTTTTAGAGTGTTAAGAGATTTTAGGGTGCCTGGCTGTCTCAGTCAGTGGATCATGTGACTTGATCTCAGGGTTGTGTGATTGAGGCCCACTTTGAGTGTAGAGATTATTTTAACATCTTTTTTTCCTTAAGACTTTTATTTATTTGAGAGAGAGACAGAGATAGTGAGAGAGAGCATGGGTAGGGAGGAGAGGGAGAAGTAGGCTCCCTGCTTAGGGAGGGACATGGGGTTCCATCCCAGGACGCTGCGATCATGACCTGAGCCAAAGGCAGACGCTTAACTGACTGAGCCACTCAGGTGCCCCCAAAATTAAATCTTACCAAAATAGTGTCAGGAGATCCTGAGACCAAAAGTTTGAAAATGGTTGCTCTATAGAAATGCTTCCTAGAATGTGTTATTTGAAAGTTTGACCTTTGGGATTCTCTAATTCTGTGCTATCCAGTATATCCACTATGGTAGCCAGTAGTTCCATGTAGTTACTTAAATTTATGTTAAATAAAATTAAAACTTCAGTTCTTCGGCTGCACTGGCTACATTTTAGGGACTCAACAATCCAGTGTGGTTAGCAGAGAGTACACCATTTTCAGCACCACAGAAAGCCTGCTCTCAGGGAGATCACTCCTCTTGTTCATTCGCTATGGTCAGCAGCAGCAAAGCCTCTGCAAAGTTCTGAAAAGAGGAATTACTGCTTCATTTTGTTAAGGTATATCTCAAGCTCATTTGAACACAAAACTTTATTTTTCACATGACACCTAGCTCCATTCTGTGAAACACATTTTGAAAAATGCTATTCTGTCTTTCTCCAATGCTTATTTTAACTATTCTACTGATGTGAGATTTCATTATAAGCAATTGTTATAACTCTTTTGAAAGTAAGTGGATATAAATAATATGTTGAGTTATAAAACCTGTCATCTAAATCTAAATCCCATTCTTTTGCTAATTGACACCTGGAATTTCCGTCTATTTGGGTGTATTCCTGTTCAGATTACTTTCTGATTATTTCTAAATTTTTACTCAGTGTCATTTCTAGTCTGTGTCATATTATAGTCTGAAAGCTCTGAAGATTTTCACATTCTTTTTTTTTTTTAAGATTTTATTTATTTATTTATTTGACAGAGAGCACAAGTAGGCAGAGAGGCAGGCAGAGAGAGAGAGGGAAGCAGCCCCCCCACCCCACCCCAGCAGAGAGCCCGATGTGGGGCTCAATCCCAGGATGCTGGGATCATGACCCGAGCTGAAGGCAGCGGCTTAACCCACTGAGCCACCCAGGCTCCCCAGATTTTCACATTCTTAATGCAGGATAAATTAGCTTACCCTGACCAACAGAAAAGATAGATAACTCCATGTATGTGTATGTAAATTCAACTACGTGTGTGTGTGTGTGCACAGAAAGAAAAACATATAAAATTTATTTGCTATTATGAAGGTGGGTTTATACTATGCATCTATTTTATATATTCCCTTTTTGTCTTACGGCATTATTATAAATATTTCCCCACCTTACTATATGGTTTTTGGAAATAGGATTTTAATGGAAGATGATACATTATGATTTAATACAGTAATGGTTATATATTATTCTATTTCATGGACTTACCACCATGTATTATTTAATTTATCTCCTGTGAGTGGACATTTAGGCTGTTTCCAAATTTGATTCTTGTGAGTTATCCATAAATGTATTTTTCCACAGGTCTGAACTAGGATAAAAACAACAGAATGGGTTACTGTTCATTCTAGAGCAGACTCTGACTCTCACCCTCCTGGCGTTCTATACCCACCCCGTCTCCACAGGGTTCCTATAAGTCAACAAAGTGAAACATCTCAGGTGCCGGCCCACAGGGACAGAGGTACTGAGTCTTGCCAATTTCGACAGATGACATCATAATCTCCTTATCTCTTCCAGCTTCTCTTTGTTCAGCAAAGACAAGGTTGAGAATTTTTTAACTCAAAAATTTTCATTAAAAAACTAAGAGTAAAACAAAACTATATTTACGAAATGTACCTTCCTGCCTCTAACAGAGCTGCTGGTCAAAGATTACCCTTCGGGATGCCCAGTCCCCAGCTTCTTCCTCACTTCCTCCCTGACTGGGTTAGATGTGGTAGTTGCGTGGGCCCTCCCAGAACCACATTCCTGGTCTTTTCTGTAGCCCTTCCCCTCCGGGGGGCACTCAGCCCAGTCCATCACTCTTGGGGCACCCTGCACTGATGTGAATGAAAGCAGCACTTCTGCTCTCGATCACACCTGTGGGTCTGGTCTCCTCTTCGGCTTTTTCGTGAAGCTAGATTGTGGTCTTCTTGAAGGCAGCAACTGCATTTCATTCCCATAGCCACAGGGGTTAGCACAGTACCCAGAGCTGAGCAAACTTAGAGGAATGTTGGTGAACGCAGGCCTGCAAGGAGGAACAATGCACAGACTCGTGCACGCGTGAGCAAAGGAGCAGTTCACACGGAAGCGTGGGGAAGGGATGCTTCCATCTCTCGGGTCTGAAAGGAAGCATCTTCCTGCCTCAGGGCGCTTACCTTTTGGGACTAAATGAACGGTTTATCTGTAATTTACGTGCTCATAATTTGCAGAATGTCTGGATCTTTGAGGAACTTCCTGAAAACCAAACAGGCATATTTCTTTTTTCCTGTCCTAGAATTAAACCACAGTTATGAAAAGTAGAGAGAAAATAAAAGAAGGTAAGAGCTTGAGGCAAGGTCTTTAGCACCATGTCTTTCTGAAGCAAGAGACACATTCTCTAGTTCCCCAGTCAGGGCCTGGATACGGAGTAAGAGCAGGTAGGGAATCAGGCGCACTTAGTCATCTTCGTGGGAGTGTAAATTGTTGCAAACATTCTAGAGGTAATTTGGGGGATATTTATCAAAATGCTAAATGCCAATACCATCTGACCAAGCAATTCTATTTCCAGGAACTTATCTCCCAAAATGCTTGGGTAAGTACATAGATATCAGTGTATAAAGATGTTTGCTGGAGCACTATTGGTCATAATAAAAAATTGGAAATAATCCAAATGTCCATCAAAAGGGGATGGAATAAATAAATAATGTTACATCAATATAGTGGAAGATGATATATTTTTATCCTTAAAAAAAGGATATAGCCCTTTATTTACTGACAGGCAGAGATACCCAATTTAAATTATTTAGTGACAAAAGCCAAACTGTAGAACAGTTTATGTAGTATGATTCCCTGGTCTAGGAAGAAGACGTATATGCAAAGGAGAAAGACAAGAAAGATACACTCCAAATTCATCAGTGCCTACCTCTGGTGAGTGGGAATTACAGTAGGACAGGAAGACACTTTTTTTTTTTAATTTTGCAAATTTACTTCCATGTTTTAAAAAATTATTTATAAAAATACATATTACCTTCTAATGTAAACATTTTTTTAAGATTTTATTTATTTATTTGACAGACGAAGATCACAAGTAGGCAGAGAGGCAGGCAGAGAGAGAGGAGGAAGCAGGCTCTCCACAGAGCAGAGAGCCCGATGTGGGGCTCGATCCCAGGACCCTGGGATCATGACCTGAGCTGAAGGCAGACGCTTAACTGACTGAGCCACCCAGGTGTCCTGAATAAGACTTTTTTTTTTTTGACAGGCAGAGATCACAAGTAGGGAGAGAGGCAGGCAGAGAGAGAGGGGGAAGCAGGCTCCCTGCTGAGGAGAGAGCCCAATGTGGGGCTCCATCCCAGAGCCTTGAGATCATGACCTGAGCTGAAGGCAGAAGCTTAACCCATTGAGCCAACCAGGCACCCCAAATAAGACCATTCTTTAAACATGCAAGGTGAGAGTGGATACCCATGAAATAGGTCAGACAAGGTACTGATTGAATTTTACTTCATTTTTTCCTTAGTGTTTACCCGGCTGACTGCTCAGTAACAATTTTGATTGGTTCTGTCTGTTTTTAATTGGTTAGTTCGTTGGTTGGTTTTCTTTGTCTTTTTTTTGGTCCTTCTAGGTTGTCATGCATTCTCCCTGACAGCTTGATTTCTCAGTATTTCAGGCCAGACTCCTTTTCCTGACCACGCTTCCCACTTTGCTTTGGATCTTCTAGAGGTAACCATACCAAACTCTTGTCAATTCCTCCAAGAATTTGTTGCCACTCTAGACCCAGTAACACACCTCGCTCTAGATGCGCTATAGCTCTGGGCAAAATCTTTAAGGGGTTACATTTTATATGCTAGGTTGCTGGGCAAGAATTTGAATTATGCTACATAATCCAACAGGCCATTTCAGCTGGGGCCCAGACACTCCTAATATGCTCACAACTACAAACACCTGGAAAATAATTTGGTCGCCATCATTGACGTGCCATAGTTCAGTAACTGGGTTTGGCAAGAGGGATGATAAAGATGAAAACATGACACTGAGCCTCTATCCGGACAGATTTTGAGCCCCAGAAGCTACAGAAAATTTTTTTCATGAAGAAACAGCCCTGATTTGGAAACAGATGTCAGAAAGGAGCACAGGATTGAGGAAGGCCATTTTCTCCACCTCTTCACGGAATCCAGCCTCACTCCAGCACTCAAGATTGGAGACTTCGGAACGCTGAGCGGTAGCATTCTTCCCATTCTTCCCGTATTCTTGGTCAAGTGTTTCACAGGGGACGTCCTCAGCAGAGACAGTGATAAAAATTCCATCCAGCTGCTTCCTGGCAATCAATGCTGACAAGTGATAACCGGAGCTTTCCAAGAAAAATACTATGAATGCCCCAAGAGGGCCAGGACTGAGCTATCTGTAAGACTCTGCCAAAACCCTTCACACAGGAAACGCTCAACATATATTAATTAATTAATTAATTAATGGTACCATATAGTGGTGAAAGCTCTATTTTTAATATGGGAAAAAACACCTGTTTGGAGGCTCCTAGAAATAACCAGAATCATTCTGGAGCAAAATAGCTCCTGTTTAAAAAGGATAGAATTTGGATCCATTGTAATTTATGAATAACTATAGTATGATCTCCAGGCTGGTAAAGACAGGTGAAAATTGGGTTAGGAATGTCTTCTGAATCACAACTGCTGAACTAACTTTTACTAAACAGATGATTAGAGGCTTTTTTCCCCCCCAAGGATAATTATTTCTAAAATTGGGCAGTATCCATAGTGGTGGTCCTAATTGGGTTTTTTTATAGGCAGTAAGATCTGTGACTCCAGACTGAAATTATCCTGCTTTCAGAAATGTGAATATGCTTAAGCGACAGAAGTTCTGTTGGCACAATACAGCCTGCTGCATGCTTTTGTCCTCTCTCTGGATTAGTTCACACCAAAGCCAAAATCAGGACTACCCGTGAATATGAGTGTTTAGATATAAAGTCTTGCATGAGTCACAGTATTGGTTAAACCCTAACAAGCTCCCTTCTACTTCTCAGACCTGATTTATCACAGAACTTTCTGTTTGTATTTTGAGATTTATTTCCAGACCAGGTCTCTGATAAGAAGAAGAAAGGAAAGAAAGGTAAATCCGTTTGGCTGTTAAGGTTAGGCAGTCAGTTTGGTAGCTGGGCTTATATAACCTTTAACTTCTCCTAATTAGAAATTTTCAGAGTACCTGGCTCTCCACAGGATGCCAATTTGCTGGAGAATCTGCTTGCAGCCTCCTTGTGAGAAATCAATGTGAAGCCTTAACCAACAAAAACAACAAAACCTTCATCTCCACAAAACAAGTTATCCTCCATTGTTTGCCAGACTTACGGTGAGGTTGAAGTTTTAACTTAATTTTAAACTCACTCATCTTAATTAATGGACACCTTATTCAATCACATCCTTATGGAAGGTTGACCTAAGAGGTCAACTGAAGGAAGCCCTCAGAGGGAAGACAGTCATAGAGGAGGTTTTTTTTTTCTGTCACTGGTGTCCAAAGGTGACTCGTTAACACTAATTTCCAGATAAAAGTTTGAAAATAGTTAGACTTTGTTACTCTCTTAGTATCTGGTGATGATCATTATATTAAATTCAAATTAACATTCCATTGAGTATTGGTTGTGATAAACTAATCACATATCTTTTAACAATAAAGTAGAAAGCAAAGGGACATTTCAGCTAGTATTAAAAAAACTTGGAAACTCAATTTATTTTCATTTAGAATTTCAGGATTATATGCAGGAAAGTGAATATGGCCTTGACTCTACTTTATGGGCTTGTCTCCATCTTTGTAACTTTATCCCTTCCATAGCTTCAGTTACAATTTACAGCCTGTCTGAAGCTGAATTCAGTAGCTTTCCTTCCAGACCTATTCATCTTTCTCTGCTCCCCATATAGTAAGTGGCACCATCATCCATTCAGTTCCCTAAGTGAGATATTTAGGAATCATGCTTTAGTAATCTTTTTCTAAAAAAAAAAAAAAAAATTTAAAAAAGCTTTATTGAGATTTAATTCACATAAAATTCATCTATTTAAAGTATACAATTGAATGATTTTTAATATATTCACAGAATAAATGATATTCACAGAATAAATAATTTTCTTTTTGTGTGATCTTTGTCAGGTTTGGTATTAATATTATACTCAATTCTTGGAAGATTCATCATCCCTATCCTATAGTGGTTCCAAAATGCAAAATCCATGGGTGATTATCACTGACAGTAGGTGTACAAGAAGAGAGGCCACACTTTGAATCCCACACTCTGGGGAACTGAGGCAGAGCTGAAAAATCTAATATTTAAAAAAAAAAATTCACAGGGAAATTGTATCAAACCATAAAAAATGAGATCACCCCAATGCTATTTAATCCAGTCCAGATTGTAGAGGAAAGAAAAGCAATCCCATTTATGAAAGATTAAAAAAAAAATCTTAAATGTTAGCACAGAGAACCAACAGCATATTTTAAAATAATATATATTTACAAAGTGCATTTCCAAGGATATAAGAGTTTTTCCCTGATAGGACATCAGTTCATCTGACTCACCATATTAATAAAGGTAGGAGAAAAATCATATTATTACATTTATAAATGCTAAAAAAAGATATTTAATAAAATTTAATATTCATTCATATTAAAAATATTTAATTAACTAGGAACTGAGGGATATTTCAGCCAGGTATCCAGCTTCTTACTTAATGGGAAAACAGTACTAAAAGTAGAAAGAAGACAAAGATGGTCACCATATCCATTAGTATTTATCATTGAAAACAGAGGTACTAGCCAATGCAATTAGATAAGAGAAAGCATTTAATCGCACAAGAACTGGAAGGAAGACAAAACACACATATACACATACACACACACAAACACAAAACCTACCTCTTTTTGCAGATAACTTGATTATATGTCTGGAAAACAAAAAATAAATAGAAAAATTAATAGAAATTATAAGAATTTAGTAAAGAAGTAGCATATAAAATTAACATAAATAAGTCAGTAGTTTTTTATAAACAAAGAACAAGCAGATAGAAGAAATAATGGAAGAGTAACCCTATTTCCAAGAGCAAATATATAATACTGGGGCATAAATTTAATAAGAAATAGATAAAATCTGGGGTGCCTGGGTGGCTTAGTGGGTGAAGCCTCTGCCTTCAGTTCAGGTCATGATCCCAGTGTCCTGGGATGGAGCCCCACATTGGGCTCCCTGGGAGCCTGCTTCCTCCTCTCTCTCTGCCTACTTGTGATCTCTGTCTGTCAAATAAATAAATAAATAAAATCTTTAAAATAAAATCTATATAAGAAAAATGATGAAATACCCCTGAGGACACAAAAATAGATTTGAAAAAATAAAAAGATATATTATATTCATGGACAGGAAGCCTTATATCATAAAGATGTATAAAATCCCTAAGTTAATTTTTAAATTTAATAAAATTACCATCAGATTTTTTCTGAATCTAGATGAGTTGATTACAAAATTTATCTAAAATTTCAAGTTAAAAGAATAGTCAGAAAAGCCCCAAGAAAAGAATTGAGGGTGGAAAAGTACCACTAAGTATGCAAACATATAAATCTGCATAATCAAAACAGTGTTACATTGGTACATGATTAGATAGAAAGGCCATGTAAATGAGAAGCAAATCCAGAAATAGATGTAAGTGAAAAAGAGAGAGAGCATGAGCAGGGGGGAAGGATAGAGGGAGAAACAGACTCCCCGCTGAGCAGGGAGCACGATGCAGAACTTGATCTCAAGACTCTGGGATCAGACCTGAGCCAAAGGCAGACGCTTAACCAACTGAGCAACTTGCATTAATAAATGATGCAAGTTGTGTCTCAAATCAATGCAATATGTAGATTTTGTTTGGATCCTAATCCAAACAAATCAAGGTAAAAGACATTTTTGAGTTAATGGTAAGAATAATCCACACAGAATAAATATTATATGATAATAAATGTTAATTTTGCTATGTATGCCAATGGTATTATAAATGTATTTAAAATATTTATCTGTGTTGTGCTCGCTTCGGCAGCACATATACTAAAATATTTATCTGTGAGAAATACAAGTTGAAGTACTTATTAGTACTTATCATTTATTTGTAAAAAATGTAAATTGAAGATATAAATTGGAATCAGTGTTTAAAACTCTAGGAAAAAACAGGAGGTATAAAGTGTAGAATTAAGAAAGGAAAATATTATTTGTCATTGTAGCTGGATGATTAGAATTTAGTAGTTCAGGGCACCTGGGTGGCTCAGTTGGTTAAGCGTCTGCCTTTGGCTCAGGTCTGATCCCAGAGTCTTGAGATCAAGTTCTGCATCGGGCTCCCTGCTCAGCGGGGAGTCTGTTTCTCCCTCTATCCTTCCCCCCTGCTCATGCTCTCTCTCTTTTTCTCTCTCTCTCTCAAATAAATAAAATATTTTTAAAGACGTTGAAAAAAAAATTTAGAAGTTCACTATATTATTATCTCCACTTTTGTGAGGGTTTGAAAAATTCCATAAAACGAGATTTTTAAAAACACCACCTTCCATAATTGATAAATTACTTGTATGTATTATATGTATAAAGGAAAAAATTACCAGATTATTGAAGCTATAAGACAGAATTGTTTCTAATTTTCCAAATCTCAAGTCAATTTTAAAGAAATAGTTGATACTTATATATCTTGGTATTGTTAAGATCTTATAATATATTCTACCAATGAAAAAATACTTCACAAGTGAGCAGGACCCAGTTTAGGTATGAAGGAGGAGAGAGCAACATTTGACTTTATATCTTACAACCTTCTGTTTGATTTACTAACGATGTTTATAAAGCTTTCTAAAAATGTGTTAGTAAGAGGAGTAACAATGTGTGTTTGTGTTTTAAAAGATTTCCAGGGGTGCCTGGGTGGCTCAGTGCGTTAAGCCTCTGCCTTTGGCTTGGATCATGGTCTCAGGGTCCTGGGATCGAGCCCTGCATTGGGCTCTCTGCCCGGGGGAGGGGGGAGCCTGCCTCCCTCTCTCTCTCTGCCTGCCTGCCTCTCTGCCTACTTGTGATCTCTGTCTGAGAAATGAATAAATAAAATCTCAAAAAAAAAAAAAAAAGATTTCCAGAGGAGTGTGATGGACGAGATAATATCAAGGCATTAGCATATATATCTGGGTGGTCTGGAGCCTCCTGTCTTACCTCATGCCACATTCCATCATACATCCCTTATGCCAGGGAAGCCCAACCTAAATGTAGTTTCCTGGCAAAGCCCTGTCCCTTTGCTCTGTGTATGACCTGCTCTTTGCAGGAGACAGAAGGTTGTTTCAAGTGTCGCACTCACTGACATGAAGTCTCTTGAGTGCCTTCCTCTTTCCAACCTCCACTCCCAGCTCACATAGAATTTGCTGCTTCCTTCTTTGTATCACTCTGTGAACCTTGCTCATTTCCATGTCCACTTCATTCCACCAGACTATTGGACTGCTCTCTAAGCATATTCCCTGGCCTCATGTATCTGGTCAACACATTTGAGTGAGAAAAGAAAATGTTTGACTTAGTTACTTGACAGTTCTATCTCAATTTCTGGAGTAAGAGACTGTAAATATGTCTACTCTGGATTTCCCAGCCAAAACAGTTGTCTCACATCACGATGGTGAGTTGGCTTTGAAATATACTATAGAAGAAATTTTCTTTCTTTCTTTCTTTCTTTTTTTTTTTTTTTTTTTTAAGATTTCACTTATTTATCCAACAGAGAGATCACAAGTAGGCAGAGAAGCAGATGGAGGGAGAGGGAGAAGCAGGCTTCCCACTGAGCAGAGAGCCCGAAGCGGGGCTCAATCCCAGGACGCTGGGATCATGACCTGAGCCAAAGGCAGAAGCTTAATAACTGAGCCACCAGGTGCCCCTATAAAAAAAATTTTTATACTTTGAAGTAAAGTAAAAAACAAAAGACTATGAAAAATACTTCCATTTCAAGTTGTGTCCATTAAAATTAAGAGGTATGAAAGGAACCATTTATATGTGATTAATAGATCGTCAATATTTTCCACTGTCTGTAAGTTAAAGATACTTATATGCACGACAGCCATTGCTACTTCTGACCTTACCTCATGACCTTACCATTGCTACTTCTGATTTACCTCATGCCACATTCCATCATACATCCCTTATGCCAGGGAAGCCCAACCTAAATGTAGTTTCCTACATTACAAAATTACAGCTTGTGGGACTGATGAGTGCTGCATCTCCTGTGCCCACAGTGCTATTGGAACACAATTTCATATAGAAACCATGGGATTAAATGCATTAGGTGTTAAGAGTATTTCATGTTCTACATTTGAGGTGTAACTAAATGCTAGTGAACCTCCTTAAAGGAACTAGAAACAGAAATTTACTATGTAGTCTAAATTCCAAAAGCCTTAAAAACAAATTATGCTCCAAAAGTTCATTTGTAAATTGAGGACTCTGTGTTCATCAAATCAAGAGGAAAGAGCAAATGAAATAAAACACATCTCTGATGACATATAATTAGAAAAACAACTCTTAGGAATAATTGCCAGGGCAGGAAAAAGACTTCACTCTACACACTTTATACCCTTTGAATTTTGTACCACGTGTGTGGTGATCATTATTCAAATAGTAAGATTTCGTCATTTAAAAATTATTAAAAGTAACAGACAAATTATATATTTAGAACATTTCTCTAAAGTGCAAGTGGATATATATTATTTCTTTAAATTGTGGTGCCTGTCTTTATTCTGTTGAACTTGATGGTAATTGGTTACAGTGCTGATAAACCTCAAGTAGTCCATGTTGCTGTAAAATTACTCTACATGTGCCTACCATCCCTGTAAAAATAACTATACCATTGTGGGGTAATATTTTGTTTTTGCTTTTTAAAGATTTTATTTATTTATTTGACACAGAGAAGAGAGAGCACAAGTAGGAAGAGCTGAGAGTGGAAGGAGAGGGAAAATAAAGCTGCAGGATTTGATCCCAGGACCCTGGGATCATGACCTGAGCCAAAGACAGCCTCTTAACTGACTGAGCCACCCAGGCGCCCTGAGGGTGACTTGTTTTGCCTTAACTATATACATATAGCATGAGTTATATATAGCATGAGTTATATATAGCATAGAGATAGCATAGCTATCTCTAGTAGGAACATTTATTCCCTCTCCTGGAGTTTTCTTCTAGTTGAAGGGGGGTCAGTTAACATAATCCTTCTGACTCTTCTCTATCCCCTTACTGTATCCTAAGACAGAGACATGACCTACCTGATCATGAATTTAGGAGCAGAAACTGGACAATCAGAGCCCCACCCTTCTTCCTTTGTTCCTCTCTGGGGCCAGCTGGCCACAGGAAGCACCCCTATCTCCAACCCACAGTGTTACCTGTAGGCCACCAGTGATGGCCCATGCCTGAGTGGGTCAGTCTAATTGTGGAGGTCAATATCGCTCACAGATATAAGCCACATGTTTATCAGTAGGGTGGAAGTTCAATGGTGTTTCATTGTGAATTCATCTTACAATAATTAACAAACTGCACGTATAAAAGCGTAAATTTTTTTTCTGTTTGATAAGTTTTGTATTTGCAAACATCCCTGAGACCATCACCACAACCAAGATAGTGAACACTATCCATTACCCCCAGAAGTTTTTTTCATGTTCTTTTGTAATCCTTTCAGAGTACTCCAGCCAGTGCCTGGGAATTATGAGATTTTTTTTCTAAACCGTCTAGTGGCCGCAGGCACTATGCCTTTGTGAGCTCCAGGGCTTTTTCATTAAATGCCTCCAGATGTCCCTTTCTCTGGCCTCAGGTGGTTTCCTCACATGCATGTCCAGACATTCTAGGTTCTCTCTCTGTGAAGCTCTCTTGAGCCAGACACTCTGTCCTGTAAACTCTAGCTTCTGTGGTCCCCCAGGACTCTCAGCTCTGTATTCTTGAAGAATCAACTCAGCAACCCAGGGAATCTGTTGGGCTCCATCTTGACCACCCCCCCCCCCCCAACCTCCCACCCGCTTCATGGCCTGGAAGCTCTCAGGATAGTAAATTGGGGCTATCACAGGGCTCTTCTCATTTCTGTCGTCTGTCATCTCTGTTGTGTCTACTGTTTTCTGTCTTTTAGGAACCATTGCTCTTTTTTCTTTGATGTCCAGTGTCTTGTAAACTTTCTTTTATATGATTTATCTGTGTGGGTTTTGTTTTTGTTTTTGTTTTTTGCTTGTTTTAAGAAGGATGATCAATCTCGTCCCTGTCACTTCATCTTGGCCAGAGTGGATCATAATATCCTTTTATATTTTTAATATCTGCAGCATCTTGTTTCCTTTTTCATTTTTTTATTTTTCCTCTTCTCTCCCCTTGATTAAACTTGCCAGAGGTTTGTCTAATTAGTCATCTTAAGGAACCAACTCTAGCTTCCTGATCTTTCCTCTTATGTGTATATTTTCCATTTCATTAATTTGTTTTTTCAACTTAGATTATAATATCAAGTATTCATTTTCTTTTGTAAGCATTTAAGACAATCATCAGTAGCATGTTAGCTGCATCTCATAAAGTTTGCTCTATAGTGTTTTCACTGTTTAATTCTAAAGAATTTAAAATTTTTGTCATAATATTTTTCTTTCACTCATAAATTTTTAGAAATATTTTAATGGATTTTCCTGTCTTTTTATTATTAATTTCTAATTTAATTGCCTTGTAGCCAGAAAAAATTATCTTTGAGATATAGTTGATAGATAATAAACTGGATATATTTAAAGTACATAATTTGACAAGTTATAGTATATATAAACACCCATGACACCATGACCACGATCAAGAGAATTAAGTTATCCATCACCCAGAAGATTCCTGATGTTCCTTTGTTCTTTGATCAGGCTTCTAATAGATCAGGCTGGATAACAGAATTTTTTTCTTTTTAAACTTTATTTTAATGGGCTCAAAATTCTGTGAAAGATTTTAAGTCAAGTTGTTTCCATTACAAATTACAGATTGTTTTAAAATTGCCACATACACACACACACACACACACACACACACACAAATGACCCGCAAAACATTGTGATGCACACAAAAGTGGAAGAAGCACTATCCTAGAGAGAGTGCCTATACATTGGTTAGACTTCCTTTCTCCTCCAGAGGATTACATAAACTCAGAGGTCAGGGGTCGCTGAGATGCTGGCTCAGTTTTTCTCTCTAATCCTGTTTTGTTCCACAGCGCCTTCTCCACTGAGCATTTCAGCACACAGATTATTGTGTCTTAAAGTTTCATAGTCCTCATGGCTAATACTTAACTGCTCAGGGTTCACAGAATTTAGCAGAGAGCTACTGCTACAATTTGTTCTTTTTCTCTAATTTTACGTTGCTTTCTACTTTTCACTTCTGTTAACTCCATTTCCCCCTTTTGTCTATTTTTCTTTCCAGATTTTTCCTCAGCACACTGCTCTGCATGACACACTGTCCTAACCTATAACATTTTCCTCTCATAGGATGGACTATTAATTACTCTTCAGGAAACTATTATTTTGGCACAAGAGTACTGGCTTCTTCATGGTGCCAAAAGGAAGACACTTCCACTTGTAAATAATTCCTAAAAATACTTTTATATACTTTCTTTTTCCTGAGAAGAACCATTGGATTTATCACGAAACTAAAATGTTTTGAGGATAGGACTTGTGGTATGAAGAGTGACAGTCCCCAAGGCAAACACCCCCTTTTAAAAAAATTGTGGCAAAATACATAGAACATATAATTTACCATTTTAACCATTTTTTTAGTGTATAGTTCAGTGACACTAAGTACATTGATATTGTAGTCTAACCATCATCACCATTTGTCTCCAGAATTCTTTCTCCTGCTGAAACAGAAATATAGTACTCGTGAAAAAATAATTCCCTACTCTTTCTTTCGGTGCCTGGCAACCACCATTCTTTTTTTTTTTTTTTTAAGATCTATTTATTTATTTATTTGACAGAGAGAGAGATCACAAGTAGGCAGAGAGACAGGCAGAGAGAGAAGGGGAAGCAGGATCCTCGCCCAGCAAAGAGCCAGACGTGGGGCTCAATCCCAGGACCCTGAGATCATGACCCCAGCCAAAGGGAGAGGCCACCGAGGCGCCCCGGCAACCACCATTCTATTTTCTGTCTCTATGAATTTGACTGCTCTAGACATCTCATATAAATGAATTCATGCAGTATTTATATTTTTGTGACTAGGTTATTTCACTTAATGTCCTCAACGTTCATCTTGCTGTAGCATGTGTCAGAATTTCCTTCCTTTTTCAGGCTGAATAATATTCAACACCTTAAGTGGAATGTTCTCTAACCAACCTAACTACAAGTATATTTTCAGTTTCCTTGATCTTATCTCTGCCAGCACCCCCTAGCAATCACCTTCATTTTGTTACTTAGACTCTTACTCTCACTTTTTCTTGTGTTCAAGACTCCGAGTCTCTCGTTGTTGACCTAGCTCCTGATTTTATTCTGCTCCTCACTCGGTTTTCATTGACTGAACTCTGGCAACTTGTCACCTCCTCAGTTTCCGACCTCAATCTAGTCACTGTGTTTCAGATTCTTCTCACTGACTGCTCACCAGTTATGAGGAAGAAGGAGAATCCACCATCCTCCCTCCCGCCAGGCATCAGGGTAAGTCAGGATTACTGGGGTAGGAGCTGTTGTGTTAGACTGAACAGACATGGGCACCAGCACATACCCATGGCATGTGACCACCCCCCCCCCCCACAAGACACAGGAAAAGAAATAATAGGTTGAAAATCAGGCTGATTCAGATAGATTCTGTCTGCTCTGCCTCTCTCAAAGAACCAAATGAGTGTTGTCATGCAGAATTCTCAGAGGAGAGGGAGTTCCTAGAGCCTTTATAATGGGACTCATTAGATGGAGGGTTTTGAGACAGAGCCAGGGATCTTCCTGCGTCCCCATCTTGGCATTGGCGTATGCAGTGTGACCCTGAAATCTTACCATCTGTTTCATTTCTTAGGGGCTTTGAGGCAGTGCTTTCGCAGCATGCAACTGCCTGGAAGAGAGGCCTTTGAAAGGTAACAGCAGCTGGAGGTTTGCAGTAGGCCTTGTGGTAGCAGGGGGACGTGTCACACAGCTCCAGGAAGAGCCACAGTTAACAGAAACATGCTGAACAGCTGCGTCAGACCATAGGTGTGACAGGGATTCAAAATCAACTGTCCACAGAAGCTTTGTCTTCACTGAAATGGGCTCCCTTTGGAGGGATTCCTCAGTCCTTAAAAAGGAAAGCAAGCAAAAAAACTTCTACCATCTTTGTGCTGGCTCTAAGTTTACTAATCTTCCTTTTCAAGAACTTCCCACCTTCATTTTTTTTTGTTTTGTTTTGTTTTAAAGATTTTATTTATTTATTTATTTGACAGACAGATCACAAGTAGGCAGAGAGAGAGAGAAGCAGGCTCCCTGCTGAGCAGAGAGCCTTACGTGGGGTTCGATCCCAGGACCCTGGGATCATGACCTGAGCCGAAGGCAGAGGCTTTAACCCACTGAGCCACCCAGGTGCCCCCCGACCTTCGTTTTTTAAGTCAGTATTTCTGAATGTCAATTTTGGGCAATAAATCACGTTAGCCTCTTTGACAGATAGAAAAATGATGCTCCTTATGTTCAATAAACTTTCATCTTTCCTTTTTCTTTCCCTGCTGGTACCAGGACAGGCTCTTTAACTCTACTGGGGACAAGGGCTAGTTTTTCTAAATAACCAAGTGCTATGAAGCTCTTGGTAATAACGGCTACTTTTTATTTTATTTTTTTATAAGTTTTTTAATTTATTTGACAGACAGAGTTCACAAGTATGCAGAGAGGCAGGCAGAGAGAGAGAGCGCGAGTGGGAAGCAGGCTCCCTGCTGAGCAGAGAGCCCGATGCGGGGCTCAATCCCAGGACCCTGAGACCATGACCTGAGCGGAAGGCAGAGGTTCAACCCACTGAGCCACCCAGGTGCCCCAGCTACTTTTTTTAAGTGCCTATTACATGTCAGGCATTTTACACAGGTTACCCATCATCTCCCCAGTGATCCCCAGGGTAGAATTATTCTTCCTATTTTGAAGATAAGGAAACCAAGACTCAAAGATATTAAAGAATTTCCCAAGTCATAAAAGTAGTGAGTTAGGGGTTAAAAAATGAAACAGGTCTTCTTATATTATGCTATTTGTTGAGAAAAGTTCATTTTGGAGTTGGAACTCCTTGGAAACTCACTCTGCTTTTTACCACGTCATAGGTAATTCGACCTTAAAAAGCTAATTAATCAGTGAAAACAAGATGCCCCTAATAATTCTTTTTAGAAATGTCAGTTTGCTTCTACCATCATCCTACTTTTGCTGAGACTGTGCCTTAAACAGGCATTTGTTCCTCAAACACAATAGAAACCCTCTGCTAACCCTGTTTTTAGCATAATAAAAGTTTAAACCTAATTTGTTTTTTTCTAGCCTAGCCTAGCACCAGGATTAGGGATGACACACATTAATAATTTTGTAAGTGAGACACTCATGATAATAAAGGCGACTGTAGAACATTGTGCACGCTTGGCTTTCTGGTACCGCTTCATAAATATCCTAACATATGAGTAACTATTACTTTGGTCCCTAGCCCTTTAAGAGAAAACTGAAGATTCTCATAAATTAACAAAATTTCCCAAAACAAACAAATAAACAAAAATTGACAAAATTTATTTTGCCTAAAAGTTCTTAGAGATATTTCCTTTATCCATATATGTTTGAATATGCTTAATAAAATATATTAGTTATTTAAAATGCATCTATTAATAAAACTAGTCATAACACTACCTGAGATAATGTTACAATATTTCTTATTTATGTACAGTGTTACTAAATAGAAAAAGTTTGAATTACACTAAAAGCCTAAGTTTCTTAGCAAGTATATGAGTTTGAAAAATCAGAAAATCCATGTTGGCTAATGTTAATACTCACAGATACAGACTTTTGAGCCTGGAATATTAAATAAGGGACCTCCTAGTACAGGGGTAAGCAGACTGTGGGTGACAGGTCAAATCTGGCCTGCTGTCTATTCTCATAAATAATGCTTTATTGGAATACCACCACACTTATTTACCTATTGTCTATAGTGCCTTCTATAGTGTCTATAGTTGTTAACAGAGACCTTATGGCTCACAAGGCTGTAATACTAATTACCTGGTCCTTTACAAAAAGTTTGCTAACTCCTCATTTAGTTCAATCTTCTCAATATATAGATAAGTACCTTTTCTTTTTTTTCTTTTTTCTTTTTTAAGATTTATATATTTGATAGAGAGAGAGAGAGACAGAGACAGTGAGTGCAGGGAGGGGCAGAAGGAGAGAATCTTTGAGAAGACTCCCTGACACAGGGATTGATTCCAGGATTCTGAGACCATGACCTATGCTGAAATCAAGAGTCAGGACTATACTCAAATGACTGAGCCACCCAGGTGTCCCAATGAGGACCTATTTCCAGATCTTTTGATAATATTTTCATAGGTCTAGTAACTATTATGCTTTGTTAAATATATAAATATGTTCTTTAGCCAAAACTCACCATATTTTCCTATATGCCTTAAAGACAGGTACATATTTGTCACACATATTATTCATATTCTCTTTTAACAGAAAGTGTTTTGTGTTAGCTAAATTTCTGAATATTTTATTCTCACATCTTTTTCAAAACCTTTTTCAAATATTAAGAGTTGTTTTACAATAAATAATCTATCTTGGCCATTAGTCTTTACAATGGAAATATGTTTAAATGTCACAAGTTTAACATTTCATAGTAAAAGGCCCAAAGCTAGCAAAAACCTTTAATTAGAATATAGAATATTACAGGCATATCTCAGAGACATATTGAGGGTTCAGTTCCAAACCACCGCAGTAAAGCAACTATTGCAATTAAGCAAGTCAAATGAATTTTTTGGCTTCCAGTGTATATAAAAGTTATGTTTATAACATACTGTAGCATATTAAATATATAATAGCATTATATTTAAAAATGTGCATATATCTTAATTTTAAAGTATTCTGTAAAATGCTGAGCATTATCTGAGCTTTCTGCAAGTCACCATCCTTTTGCTGGTGGAAGGCCTTGCCTTGATGTTGATGGCTGCTCACTGATCAGGTGGTGGGGTGGCAGTGGCAGTTTCTTAAAATAAGACAAAAATGGAGTTTATCAAATCAATTCACTCTTCCTTTCATGAATGATTTCTCTGTAATATGCAATGCCATTTGATAGCATTTTACTCACTTCTCAAGTTTTGTCATGAGATTGCAAATCAGTCCTATCTTCAAGCTCCACTTCTAATTCTAATTCTCTTGCTATTTCTACCACATTTGCAGTAATTTCCTCCACTGAAGTCTTGGACCCCTCAAAGTCATCTATGAGAGTTGGAGTCAACTTCTTCCAAATTCTGTGAATGTTGACATTTTGACCTCTTGCCATGAATCAGAATGTTCTTAATGGCATCTAGAATGGTGAATCCTTTCCAAAAGATTTTCCATTTATTTTGCCCAGATCCATCAGAGAAATCACTGTCTATGGCAGCTATAACCTTATGAAATGTATTTCCTTGACACATGCGCTGCAGAATGGATGTTGTGTTTATAGGCATGAAAACATTAATCTTATTGTACATCTCTATCAGGGCTCTTGGGAGACCAAGTACATTGCTGATGAGCAGAAATGTTTTGAAAGGAATCTTTTTTTCTGAGAAGTAGGTCTCAACAATGGGCTTAAAATATTCAGGAAGCCATGTTGTAAACAGATGTGCTGTCATCAAATTTGTTGTTCCATTTATACAGCACAGACAGAGGAGATTTTGTGTAAATCTTAAAGACCTTCAGATTTTTTAAATGGCCAATAAGCATTGGCTTCAACTTAAAATCACCAGCTGCATTAAACCCTAACAGGAGAGTCAGCCTGTTTCTTGAAACTTTGAAACTAGTATCTAGCTGTGAAAGTCCCAGATGACATCTTTCTATGGAAGGCTGTTTTGTCTACATTGAAAATCTATTGTTTAGTGTGGTCACCTTGATCAATTATCTTAGCTGGATCTTCTGGATAATTTGCGTAGTTTCTACATCAACCCTTGCTGCTTCATTTTGCCCTTTTAAGTACTAGAGATGGTTTCTTCCCTAAAACCTTCAGAAGTAATCTCTACTAGCTTCAAATTTTTTTTTTAATTTTTTAAAAAGATTTTATTTATTTGACAAACAGAAAGGACAAGTAGGCAGAGAGGCAGGTGGAGAGAGAGGAAGGGAAGCAGGCTCCACGCTGAGCAGAGAGCCTGATGTGGGGCTCAATCCCAGGACCCTGGGATCATGACCTGAGCCGAAGACAGAGGCTTTAACCCACTGAGCCACCCAGGCACCCCTAGCTTCAAATTTCTTATTCATCTCCCTCCCCTTTCTCAGCTTACATAAAATTAAAGAGAATTAGTGTCTTACTCTAGATTAGGCTTTGGTTTAAGGGAATGTTGTGGCTGGTTTGATCTTCTATCCAGACCACTAAAACTTTCTCCATATCAGTAACAAGGCTATTTTGTTTCTAATCATTCATGTGTTCACTTTTTTCTTTGCGTTTATAGTTTGGCTAGCCAGCACATGAGGCTTGGCTTTTGGCCTATCTCAACTTTGAACATGCCCTCCTCCCTAAGCTTAATCATTTCTAGCTTGTGATTTAAAATGAATGATGCGTGGGTGCGCCTGGGTGGCCCATAAAAAAGGTATGTCTGTTCTGAAGAAATAAAAAACATTTATTCAAGAAAACTGACTGAATGCCTCCAATGCAAGGTCCTATACTGGGCCTACATATTAAAAATGACCAAGGCCTCTTACAGCTTGTGCCTTTGAAAAGCTAGAATCCTTTGAGGAAAAATAGGCATACGTACAGAAAATGGTTACAAGGAAGCCCCCAAATGATGATTACATTATTCATTCTTTCCCATTAAAGTTACTTGAATTTCAGTATTCATTATCTGAACATATTAATATGCCATCTAAATCTTCAACTGTACATGCATTAAAGCAAATTTCTATTGTTCCCTTCACCCTGGAGAGAACCCTCTGGCTTTAACTACATTTTTAAAATACAGGAATACTGGATTTTTTTCCCGGCTTTATTGAAATATAATTGACATATAACATTTTGTAAATTTAAGGTGTGCAGTGTGTTGGTTTGGGAGGAATACTGCTTTTATAAAACATGTAGCCTCACTAGGTAATATCATACTGCTAAAGCAAGCTTGTTTTGTCTGTAGTTTTTTTTTTTAATCAGGATAATGATTTTATTCATGGTAGATACAAATCTGTGGAACAAACCAACAATGTTACAATGGTGATTTTGCTCTTTTGAATGGGAACCCAATTATTTCCCCCTTGACTCTTACTGTTTTTTCATCCTGTCCCCTCTCTCCTTATTTCTTTAAATAAAACATTTCATTCTAGATGTCTTTATCCTTTTCTTATAAATTCCCAATACTTCTTTCTATTATTCCCAAGAAATGTTAAATCTGAGATTCAGTAATTTAAACACTTGAGAGTTCTAAGGTTAAAACATAACAGGTTATTCAGCAAATGTACATAGTGCTTTATATTCAAAAGGTATTCTTTACCCTTGTGGATGAGTTTAATTCTCTCTATAAGAAAACCAACATAACCCAAAAGATTTTGCCTGGTTTTAATAGTGAGAGCACAAATAGGATGGAAAATTCGGATTGCAAGACCAAGGTTATGTTCCCTTTCATTTTGCAGTGATGGAGTCTGAACTGGTGAGAAAAGGGTAATCAGGTTGAAAATCCTTATTTTGTTTCTGATGATCTACTCTCTGTTTCCTTGGAAACAGAGCTGGGAGCCACAGAATTGCTGGCATTATGTTTTCTTTTCTTTTCAGGCTTTGAAACATCCAAGGGAAGGTGAGCTTTTATGGCTATAATCTGTAGACTCTGACTTAATTTCAAATAAATTAAAAGTAAATATATATTGAATGCCTACTACATATAATGTACAAGAGGTAAAACTAACGAGTATGAAAAAGAGCTATAAAACAATTGAGTGGAATAAATTTTAGCTTCTAAGAGCCAGTCTATTATATATTTGGGTTTTGGTCTTGTTTTAAGAAAAAGAGGGATGAAATAGATATTATTTTTAAAAAAAGACCTATAGTATGAGAGTAATACACTATGACTAGTTAGTGAAATTAATTTTAGAAGACAACTAGACTCCCACACCAGACAGCATGATTCTATCTTCCTGTGTACAATATATCCTCTGACAATATAGCTGGGTTACATGAAGGTGGTGACTATGTCTTGAGAAAACAGTTTTTGCTTCCAGGAAATAAAACAAACTAAAACTAAAGGGAACTTAAATAAATCTAAAATGTTTTCTGAGAAACTGATATATTTATGAATGTACTAAATATTCAGTTGAAGGGTGACTGCCAAATGATTATAATATGGTCTTTTCCTATTTGCCTTAATTTAAGTTTTAAAAGCCTTAATTCAATTAAAATGTCATAAGCTTTCAGAAATCATTTGTCAAATACCTTCATTTTAGATAAGAAAAGAGAGAGATCTAAGGAGATGAAGACACTTGCCCTAAATCATACCTGGGTGGCAGAACTGGAAGTTCTAGAACTCAGATTTCCTGATTACCAGTGTTCTTTATAGTGCTCTATTAATAATAAAGCTCTTTGAGGTTTCATTTTGCAAATGTTTAATTTTATACAATTCTTACCAAGTCATCCTTTGTTAAACACAACATATGCACTATAAGAAATAAAAGTACTATATAAACATCTATATCCAAATGAAAGAACCAATAAATGTGAACTTAACAGCTACATTTAAGTTCTGAGTGAACTATGAAGCTATATGCTTTTCAGAAAGTATCAGAAGTAGACTTTATCAGAATGATCAAAAAGCCCCTTCTTGGGACGCCTGGGTAGCTCAGTGGGTTAAGGCCTCTGCCTTCGGCTCAGGTCATGATCCCAGGGTCCTGGGATCGAGCCCCACATCGGGCTCTCTGCTCGGTGGAGAGCCTGCTTCCTCCTCTCTCTCCCCCTGCCTCTCTGCCTTCTTGTGATCTCTGCCTGTCAAATAAAATATTAAAAAAAAAAAGCCCCTTCTTACTTTGAATTGTGGGAAGTCCACCTTCTTAATTCTTCTAATCATGGCATCTAGCCATCTACTAACTCAATTACTCAGTAATTCAATGAGCACTCTTTGAGCCCCTATTATATTATGTATATAAATCATTTTTGTCTTGGATCCCTTTCCCACTAAACAATTAAATACTCCTCTTTTGCCCTCCAATATTTCATGTTCCTATCCCTATAATACTTACCATACTAGAGTACAATTATATTATGTACTTACTTTTAGATTCCTTGATATCAGTGACTCATTTATCTCTTACAAATCAGAATTGGTGGTCTCATTTAACTCTTTTTTCTAATCTCTGTTGTGGAGCTTGGCACATAATAGTCAATTAAATATCTCACCACTAGATAATATCTATTTTTCCCCCCTTGATGAGAGAGATACAGAAAAGCAAGAGATCTATGTTAGCTGAGAAGACCAGGAAAACTGGAGAGCAAGGGTGTAAAACATTGTTGACTAAGTCCTCACTATTGGTCACCTCTTGCTAACTGCCAAGTTCAGTTCTTTCTTTCTGTCTTTTTTAAGATTTTTAAAAATTTATTTATTTGAGAGAGAGAGAGAGGAGGGGGAGGAGCAGAAGGATGGGGACAAACAGACGCCACATAGATTGTGGTCCAATGACCCAAAGACAATGACCCGTGCTGACACCAAGAACTGACTGAGCTACCCAGGCCCCCCTGCCAAATTCATTTCTTAAAACAGTAATTCCCAAGTATTTCCACTCTCTTTAAGCATCACCTTGCTCCAACCCCTTATTTCTACCCAATGGGTTTTGTTTCTATATAAAGATTAAGATCATCCAATGGGAGTTTCCTTGTCTTAATCCTCTCCATCTCAGTATTTTCTTTCTTCATGTTTCTTCATATTTTCTTCTTCTCAAGGTAGATTTCCCTTCTCTTCATGTAAGATCATTCTCTTTTTTGGAGGTGGGGAAAGGGCAAAGGGAGAGGGAGAGATTATTAAACAAGCTCCATGCCCATTGTGGAGTCCAGTGTGTGGCTCGATCTTACACCTGTGAGATCATGATCTGAGCTAAAATCAAGAGTTGTATGAGCACCCAGAGACTCCTAAGATCATCTTTACTAGCGTTCATTTATCCATTTAAAAATGTATTTTGGGGTGCCTGGGTGGCTCAGTGGGTTAAGCCACTGCCTTCGGCTCGGGTCATGATCTCAGGGTCCTGGGATCGAGTCCCGCATCGGGCTCTCTGCTCAGCGGGGAGCCTGCTTCCTCCTCTCTCTCTCTCTGCCTGCCTCTCTGCCTACTTGTGCTCTCTGTCAAGTAAATAAATAAAATCTTTAAAAAAAATGTATTTTGGTGTCTTTCTGGTCTAAAAAAATTTTAGTGAACATACTAAATTACTTTCGTATATATATGAAAAGGCAGGAAGAATTACCTGTATTTACAGCCTCTATTTTCTTCCACTAATTTTTTCTTAAAATAATTTAATCTACTTTTTCTCCTCACTACTCAAGTGAAATAACATTCTCGAAGTGGCTTTTCCTTTTGATTTAAAATGTGTACAAGGAGGGTCACCTGGGTGGCTCAGTGGGTTAAGACTGTGTCCCTCTCTCTCAGCCTGCGTCTCTGCCTACTTGTGATCTCTGTCAAATAAATAAATAAAAACTTAAAAAAAATTTTGTACAAGGAGTGCTAGGTAATATTACCCAAAAAAACTAATTCTAAGAAACTTGTCACCTACACCCTTTACCTGCCCTCATTCTAAACATAAATTCTAGATATTTTATCTACACGATTGAGTGCTACAGAAAGAAATGAAAATCTTTAAATTCTATAGAGAGAAATCCATAAAAGTGGGGAACCTCTATAGCTCACAGTGATCAATGAACAGGATTAAAAATGATAATAATAAAAAAACAGCATCCCAGACCACAAAGTTTCTGGGCGTGATTCTAATTATTCATACCATTTTCATTATGCAGAAACTGGTGGGGGTGGGGCGGGAATCCAAGAGATTAATCCATAGAAATGTCTCTAGAATCTAGGAGAGGCACAGGATGCTGAAGTATATGATGCAGGCTAAGAATGAGTTTACAAACCAAAATGACCAAGTAACTGAAGAAATCTGACATCACGAGAGAGAGCATATACTATATATGGCATGAGGAATATGTGTGTGTGTGTGTGTGTGTGTGTATGTATATAATGAGGAATTCTATGTAATACATAAATGGTCTTTAGAATGAAGATGCTTGTTCTATTTCTGTGAAAAGAGTTGGTATTTTGATAGGGATTGCATTAAATGTGTAGATTGCTCTAAGTAGCAGAGACATTTTCACAGTATTTTTTCTTCTAATCCATGAGCATGGGACGTTTTTCCATCTCTTTGTGTCTTCCTCATTTTTTCTCATGAGTATCCTATAGTTTTCTGAATATAGATTCTTTGCCTCTTTAGTTAGGTTTATTCCTAGGTATCTTATGGTTTTGGGTGCAATTGTAAATGGGATTGACTCCTTAATTTCTCTTTCTATCTTACTGTTGGTGTATAGAAATGCAACTGATTTCTGTGCATTGATTTTATATCCTGACACTTTACTGAATTCCTATATGAGTTCTGTTTTGGAGTGGAGTCTTTTGATTTTTCCATATAAAATATCATATCATCTGCAAAGAGTGAGAGTTTGACTTCTTTACCAATGCAGATTCCTTTAATTTCTTTTTGTTGTCTGATTGCTGAGGCTAGGAGAAGCTGAGGCTTTTTCACACAGATGAAAAAGTTCCAGTACCATGTTTGAATAGCAGTGATGATAGTGGACATCCCTGCCATGATCCTGATCTTAGGGGAAAAGGTCTCAGTTTTTCCCCATTGAGAATGATATTTGCTGTGGGTTTTTCATAGATTGCTTTGATGATATTGAGGTAAATATTCTCTATCCCTACACTGTGAAGAGTTTTGATCAAGAAAGGGTGCTATACTTTGTCAAATGCTTTTTCCGCATCTTTTGAGAGTACTATATGATTCTTGTCCTTTCTTTTATTAATGTATTGTATCACATTGATTGATTTGCAGATGTTAAACCAACCTTGCAGCCTAGGAATAAATCCCACTTGATGGTGATGAATAATCCTTTTAATGTACTCTTGGATTCCGCCAGCTAGTATTTTGGTGAGAATTTTTGTGTCTGTGCTCATCAGGGATATTGGTCTGTAATTCTTTTTGATAGGATCTTTCCTAAAATTTGTACAGAATCAAAAAAGATCCCAAATAGCCAGCAGAATGTTGAAAAAGAAAAGCAAAATTGGTAGCATCACAATTCTGGACTTCAAGCTCTATTACAAAGCAGTAATTACCAAGACAGTATGGTTCTGTCACAAACACAGATACACAGATCAATGGAACAGAACAGAGAGCCCAGAAATGGAGCCTCAAATCTGTGGTCAACTAATCTTTGACAAAGCAAGAAAGAATGTCCAGTGGAAAAAAGACAGTCCCTTCAACAGATGTTGTTGGGAAAATTGGACAGCCACATGCAGAAGAATGAAACTGGACCATTTCCTTACATCACACACAAAAATAGACTCAAAATGGATGAAAGATCTAAATATGAGACAGGAATCCATCAAAATTCTTGAGGAGAACACAGGCAGCGACCTCTTTGACCTCAACCACAGCAACCTCTTCCTAGAAAATCATCAAAGGCAAGAAAATCAAGGGCAAGAATGAACTATTGGGACTTCAAGATTAAAAGCTTTTGCACAGCAAAGGAAACAGTCAACAAAACCAAGGGGCAACTGACAGAATGGAAGAAGATATTTATAAATGACTTATCAGATAAAGGGCTGGTATCTAAAATCTATAAAGAACTTATCAAACTTAACATCCAAAGAACAAATAATCCAATTAAGAAATGGGCAGAAGATGGGGTGCCTGGGTGGCTCAGTGGGATAAGCCTCTGCCTTCAGCTCAGGTCATATCTCAGGGTCCTGGGATCAAGCCCCACATCGGGCTGTCTGCTCAGCAGGGAGCCTCCTTCCCCTTCTCTCTCTCGGCTTGCCTCTCTGCCTACTTGTGATCTGTCAAAAAAAAAAAAAAAAGGCAGAAGACATGAATAGACATTTCTGCAAAGAAGACATCCAAATGTCTAATAGACACAGGTGAAAAAGTGCTCAACATCACTGGGCATCTGGGAATTACAAATCAAAACCTCAGTGAGATACCACCTCACACCACACCAGTCAGAATGTGTAAAATTAACAATCAGGAAATGATAGATGTTGGTGAAGATGCAGAGAAAGGGGAACCTTCCCACACTGTTGGTGGGAATGCAAGCTGGTGCAGCCACTCTGGAAAACAGTACAGAGGTTCCTCAAAAGGTTGAGAAGAGCTATCCTAGGACTCAGCAATAGCACTCCTGGGTATTTACCCCAAAGATACAAATGTAGTGATCCAAAGGAGGCAGGAACACCCTAATGTTTATAGCAGCAATGTCCACAATAGCCAAACTATGGAAAGGGCCTAGATGTCTACCGATAGATGAAAGGATGAAGAAGATGTGATATATATATATATATATCCTATGTAGCCATCAAAAATGAAATCTTGCCATTTGAAATGACATGGATGGAACTAGAGGGTACTATGCTAAGAGAAATAAGTCAATCAGGGAAAGAACTACCATATGATCTCTCTGATATGAGGAATCTGAGAAACAAGACAGGATCATAAAGGAAGAGAGGGAAAACTGAAACAAGATGGAACCAGGGAGGGAGACAAACCATAAGAGACTCTTACTCTCAGGAAACAAACTGAGGGTTGCTGAAGGGGAGGGGGATCTGATGGATGGGGTGGCTGGGTGATGGACATTGGAGAGGGTATGTGGCTATGGTGAGAGGGTATGTGACAGGGGTGAGTGCTCTGAATTGTGTAAGACTGGTGAATCACAGACCTGTACCCCTGTAACAAATAATACATTGTATGTTAAGTTAAAAAAAAAAAAATCTCCAAGTGATTCTTGTCCCATTAAATTTAAGAAGGACTGGGATAGAAAGAGTGTAGATTCACCCTTGGTTTAGTGCTGGTTGTGACATGCTGGAAGCAAAGAGGCATTCTGAGCTCCCAGACTCAAAGAATTTATTACCTCTTTTATGGACGACTTCAATCCTTTTCCAAATGATTTGTTATCTTGTACACTAACTCGTCCCTAATCCCCCCGCCCCACACCCCAGGTGCTCTTATATCTGAATGTTACAGGATTGCAGAAGAAACCATACGCTTCCTTAAAGTTTTAAAATTTTGATTTTACCAGCCAGACCTCCTCCACACAGAAAAAAAAAAAAAAAAAATACATGAGAACCAGTAAAACTGAACTGAAATGAAATCTAGTCAGTGTGAAAAGTAATTCTAAGGAAAATTTTGCAATTAGCCACCTCCCCACCCCATCTGCTCTTGGGTCAGATTTAAAGAATGGTCCACCGTCTTGCTTCTCATAACATTTGAGTGTTTTGAAGTCGCTATTCGTGATTATGGTTTTTGAACTGCTTTTTCTCCTCTTCTTTGTGCAAAACCAAACTTAATTCTTCTAAACGAATTAAGTCACTTGAGAGTCCGAGTGGAAGCTCGAGCGACACCGCCTCCTCGCCCTGACGCGGAACCGGCTTCCGAAGAGGGGTTCCAGGGAGCAAGACAGGACAGCCCCGAACCGGTCCCCGCCCTCCCCGGTCCCGGCATCTGCTGGAAGCGTCAGGGGTCACGGAAACTTTGATGTAGTGTTTTCGAGACCAGCGAGGCTTTCTGTGACTCACGCTTCTTCCATGTTACACCGAGTACGGAACGTTGCCGACCTGCTGGTGATTTTTTGTGTGCCGCGGCTCTGAAGCGCGGTCGCCTACGGGGTAACGTCTGCGGTCCAAGAGGAGGGAAACACGCTTGTCCCTCCTCACGCCAACTGGTCCAGGGGGCTGTGGGCGCGCTCGGTGGCCGCTGGGAGAACCGAAATGGCAGAGGCCTGAGGCGTTTCAGAACTGAGCGGGAAGGGTTTTTAAACTGCGCAGGGAGAGGTCTCCGACGCGACAGCCGAAGGCTCCCAGGGCTAATGGCCTCCTGCCCGCGCCGGGTCGGCTCCGCACCGGGAACCGCCTCCCCCTCTCCAGGTTAACCCCCCCCCCTCCATGCCCACCCTCCCTGCCCCCAGCCCTTCCCTCTCCAGCCTCCGAGGCTCCTGCGCCCGCCTCTTCTTTCCCTCCCCCTTCCTCCTTTCCCTTCTCCTCACCCACCCACCTTCTTCCCCCTGGGTCTGTCCAACCTAACCCGCTTCGCCCCCCTTCTCTGTTCCCCCCTAGACTCGCGCTCCCGCCGCAAGCGCCACCTCCTCTCTCAACCAGATGCCAGACGGGAGGCGCAGCAGGCCGACTGCGCGCACGCGCACTGCGCGGCGGGCGCCTGGGCAGGCGGGGCGTCTGCGCAGGCGCGCGCTGCTCCGGCTTCGCTCCCGCGCCGGCCGCTAGGCGTTCTTCGGCTGGTTCAGTCGGACTTGGGGCCGCGCGCCGGCGGCGGCACCATGTTTCTTCAGTCAGTCAGTTTCTGGAATCTGGCGTTTTATGCCCTTATGGTTTTCATGGCAACCCTGGGGCTGTGGGACGTCTTCTTCGGCTTCGAGGAGAACAAGTGCAGTATGAGCTATATGTTTGAGTACCCGGAGTATCAGGTGAGGTTCGGCTGTCTCACCTGGGCGCTCTGAGACTCGGGCCCCTCCTGCGGGTTTCTCCCCACTTGGGCTCCCGCGCCTCTCCGGCTCCCTTATGCCAACCTCGTCTCTGGTTTTCTTTCGCTCCTGAAGACTCTGCAGACCGCCCCCACCCCACCCGCTACCCTCACCCACCCTTTGTGTCCTCTCAACAGTGGGGTGTCAGGTAGATGGTTCCCTGAAGCATCCTCCCGGCCCCCCTCGTAGTTCTCCGCTGTCCCTCCGCTCCCTTCCCGGACCCAAACCCCAGGTACAGATTCTTCCGACTCCCCGGGCCCACCCCACCCCCCCATTCCTAGAGACGCAACCTCAGCCCCTTTCCCTAAACCCAGACCCCCATTTCCCCGGGTTCCTGCCTTAACAGGTGCCCCAGACCCTCCTTTGCTTTCCACGCGCCTAAATTCTCACCATCCCGCGCCGTGATTTGCACGTCAGCTTTCGCCTTTCTGGAAAGGGGCTGAGCTGCTGCGGAGTGTGCCGTGGCTGGATCCCAAGACTGCCTTTGCCACTCCGGGGTTTGACTCCGGCGGGAGAGGCTCACCTGATAAGGAATTCAGTGGAGACCTACTGAGTCTCCCTCCGGTCAAGTTCGCGGAGCCTCCGGTTCGGTAGGTTGTGGGTCCGTGCGTGTGCGCACACGCCCGTGTTTCTGCACGTCGTCTCTGAGCAGTTCATCCAGAATCCGTCTCGGAGTGTTTTTGTTTTCTCACCGGGTTTGCAATTTGGGGGAGACCCGGCCTGCCCGGAGCGCGCACTTGCGCGCCGCCCCCCGCCTCTTCAGTTCTGTTTTGACTATTTTCAATCGCAGTTGCTTCGTTCGTCAGGTCGGCACAGTGGAGTCTAGAATTTCACTCATGACCCCCTGTAGTGATAAGTTACACAAGTGCCCAAAGACATTTCTCCTGAATGATTGTCCTGCTTGTAAACGCATCCCCCAGTTACTGAATACGTGTCACATGGTAACTCCCTGCCATAAAAAGTACATGTGCTGGAATATGTTACTGATAAAACGCATTTTAAATATACTTTAAAAATAATATTATTTAAGGGGAAGCATGCAGATCGTGATTGCCTCTGTGTAAAGGTCATTATGGAGGAGATTACTTGATTAATGCTATTATTTAGATCCTAAAACTACCTAAGGTTTAGATTGCTGAAGAACATCTTTTCCTCGTGGGCAAAATTCTAGTTTAGATTTCATCTGTTTCGAGCTCTTTATCGTGGTTTTGCATCAATGCTTATAAGAGAGTGGAAGAACTTGATACCAAATGCTGTTGAAGGAGATTTTAACGTGTTACTGTTGTCTCGGTTTCTAAGCACATATGCTGGTTAATGTTTCTCAGAGGTTATGCATAGTTAAGTACGTGGGCTTTTAGTTTAGTTTTCTTTTTTAACTGAAAATAGAGCCCTTATATTAATTTTTCTGTGGTTTAATAATTGGGAAACTCTCAACAGGTTGAAGTAGGTCACTTTAGTTTTGTATTGTGTTGAAGAGTTTGATTAAAACAAAATTATCTCGAACAATACAGAACTAATGCCCATTTATTTTGAGATTGTCCACAATTATTGAAGCTATTTTAATATCTGCGGTAGTGGAAATCGCTTAGTGTTTTGAGAACAAAGCACATGTACTCATAGATCTATTTCTTGCCTCAAAGTTAACTGGAAAGACAGAAAATTAGCTAGTGCAAGAGAGCTATTTGGCTTTTTTTTGTTTTAATTGTTGAGTAGTCTGTATTTAGTTATTTTGATTTAGACTCCCTTTTTGAAGTTACTGTTAATAATTTGTCAGTACAGTAATAATTACAGTGGCTGGAGTTTCTGATATGCATTTTTCAGTAGATTTTTATTTTTATGAAGTAAAGATCTCTGTTAATTAATTACAGTATTTATACTTGATTCTTAGACCTTTTATTGTGCAGACCAGGTCATGTTATTTTAGAAATACAGTTAAAACCTGTCTATAGAAATGAGTCACTTTGAAATGTAGTGAGATTTCTGGATAACTGAGGTAATTCTATTAAGAACCAGTGGGTTTTAATGAATATATATTCTAAATATATATGTATTGCTTATTTTTAGTTACATTTTATAGTAAGCTTTTTAATTGTTCACAGAGTGACTCCAGCATTTGAGATGACATAGTTGTTGGGTTTTCTCCTTGATGCCTTTTTCTTTTTTTAATTCTTATTTACTTATTCTTTAGCCGAATGTTAGAGGAAATGAAAGGTAGTTGAAACACTCAACTTTATTCCCCATTTTAAAAATTAAAGGTGAGACAGAAATTTGAGCTTATTTGTAAAAATGAAGTGTTAATTTAAAATTTTTTTGAGTAGGGGTGCCTGGGAGGCTCAGTCTGTTAAATGTCTGCTTTTGCCTCAGGTGGTGATGGGGGGCTCCTGGGATCAGGCCCCAGCATTGGAATTCCTGCTCAGCAGAGTCTGATTGACTCTCTCTCTCTCTCTCTCCCTCTCTGCCCCTCCCCACTGCTTGTTCTCTCCCTCTCCTCTCTCTCTCGCTCTCTCTCTCTCTCAAAAAAAATTAAAGAAATAAAGTCTTAAAAAAAAAACTAAAAAGTTGTTTTGAGTATTCATTTCCTACCTTTGGATTTCCAAAATTTGCTTGTTCAGAGTTAACTGAACATCTCACAAACCTACCAGGCAAATACACATTATCCTTTCAAGCTTCTTGCTTTATTATGATGCAAGGCAAAGCTTTTATTTGGTAGCAAACAGTTTTGCAAATTGCAGAATTGGAAAAGAAACATCTGTGTTGTTTTCTCCTATACAGCAATCTATTTGGCTGTCCTCAGATATGTGATCTAATTGTTCTTGTCTGAAAGAAAATGTTGATATTGGAAAACACGAATCATACTTTTGTTATTAAGTGTGATGTTTGCTTAGCAAATAGCTTATTGAATAACTCTTTCAAGTATATTCTAGATACTGGGTATGGGTGAGGGAATTAGAGATGAATCAGACCTTGTGCCTTTATGTCTTTATAATTTTTATGTCTTTATAATACAATGGGGGAGACAGGATGTAATGGACAGTTAAAATATAATGTGCTAAATCATAATTTCACAGTAAGTGCATATGAGGGTCTTCACAGAAGAAAGCATCCAAAGCATCCATTCATCTTTGATAGTCAAAGGCTGTAGAGAAGGTGTGGCAAATTAGAGGATACACACACACACACACACAGTTCATGAAGTGCAGAAACAAGAAAACTGCAGGAATAAAGAATAGCATTTGTGAAGGTAGGAAGTCACCAAGACACATTGTGTAAGTGGTGTGGATAGTATATAAACTGCTAACATTGGTTGCCTTCTGGGTAGGGAATTATGGCTAAAGGACTAGGGGTAGGAGAAAGCCTTTTCATTATACATCCTTTGAGTCTTGAATTTTGAAGCATATTAAAATTTTTAAAACCTAGCATGTGTAAGTTAAAAGAATGGTAAGAATAATTGAAGACAGATTTTAGAGGGTCTCTCAGGCCTTTATCATCTATTAATATAATCAGGAAACACAGAAGGTGTATGTTTTAACATGATATTTCTAATTATATTTTATTTTATGTTATTTGAGGGGTGGAGTGGGGTGGAAGGGCAAGAGGGAAGGGGAGAGAGAAAATCTTAAGCAGGCTTTATACTCCGCCTGAAGGCCAACTCATGGCTCTCTCTCAGGACCTTGAGATCCTGATCAGAGCCGATGCTTAATTAACTGAGCCACGCAGGTGCCCCACAAGCAGTATGGACTATGGATTGGGGTAGGGAGATTTTGACCATTCTGAAAGATTCACCTCTCCCTAGGTCTTTTTATTAAGCTGGAGTCCTTAGGGGTGGAATGGGCAAAGGGCTGAGAAGAATTCTTTGTAAGATCTTTTAAACTGTATTCATTTTAATCAAAATCTTTTTTCTTTTTTATTATGGGGCTCAAATTTTAATTTTCCAGTTTTAATTTATAGGTAAAAAATATATATCATAAAATAGACAATAGTTTCTTGAATCAGTATTTTTCTAGCACTTGGGAACTCGTTAGAATTTTTGTCTTTTGAAAGGGCTCTGGGTTAGAGATTAAAAGGAACTGTACTAAGGCAGAGTCAAGAGAGGATGAACAGCAGAGGCAGGATTGTGGAGATATTTAAGTATAAAGGTAATTTGATTTTGATTAAAAGTCTGTTTTGGGGAGGGGTTCTCATTTAAAGTAATCTATATAAAATAATATAAAATATATGGGGATCTTTTTGCTATAAGTTTTCTTTTTAAATCCCTTGACCCTCTTTTTCTTCAATCAGCATCCTTTCCATATGCCTGTACTTTTTCTGTCTTCAATCTGGTCACAGCCCTTCTTGTTTCTTCCTGCCACTCCCAGCTTGTACTCTGGAATGCAATTTTGCCATATGCTAATAGTTTCCTGTTTTTTCTGAGTTAATATTCAATTAGTTCAAAACTTTGTTTAGCTAATGTACTAAAAAGAATGATCTAATACTCATGTACTGTCATATCCAAAGGTGTACTAAATTGGGACATGTATATATATACATATATATATATATGTATTTGGAGAGATGAAATTGCTAATATCTTAAACAGTAAGCTCACAATTTCTAAAGATATTTTCAGTTGTTATTAACACAGATTGTTTATGTTAATATTTTTAAAAGAATATTCAGGAATGTGCATGAATGATCAGAATTCTGCTTTGTAGAACAGTGAGGTTTTTCAGTGTTACTACTATTTACAGGCTTTAAAATTCATTTAGTATTTAAAATTTTTATCAACCACATGTACAGCCCTGTTAGATCATTAAATTTATTGATGTCTGCTTAAATAAATCTACTGCTCAATGTAACTGGCTTCATTTTTAATGGTTTCTATAGTTTAAAAAGGAGCAGAAGAAGGGAGTGTACTTTACCACCACTTTTAAAGATTCCTACCTTTTGGGGATGACGTTACATGAATTACTGGCTTATTTGTTATAAAATAATATAAATAAATGTTATAAAATAATATAAATTGCAGAGTAGTTTAAGGCTTGCTGACAAAACCATACACCTGGTCCACAAAACCCAAAATAGATGCTAACTCATTGGAATGTTTACGGTGAGGAGAGTGTGCATGTCTTGACCCAAGACATGGCTGTAAGGTTCATATTAATTTGTAAAGCACATTGCAGGTCAAAGCATATTAGGTTGAGAGGTCAGAAAGCTGCATTGTAAAACAAAATTACTTTCCTTTGAATGATATAACAACTGGATGATGTAGTTGAGCCTATGTAAAAGGAGAGGCATTACAAAACAGTTTAAAATAGCAAAAAAAGGGGCGCCTGGGTGGCTCAGTGGGTTAAAGCCTCTGCCTTCAGCTCAGGTCATGATCTCAGGGGCCTGGGATCGAGTCCCGCATTGGGCTCTCTGCTTGGCAGGGAGCCTGCTTCCTCCTCTCTCTGCCTTCCTCTCTGCCTACTTCTGATCTGTCTCTGTCAAAGGAATAAATAAAAAATCTTTAAAATTAAATAAATAAATAAAATAAAATAGCAAAAAAAGAATTGATTTGATAATGGAAAGCCTTCATCATTTCTAAGGATAATTGATACAGATACTATATTAAGTACATTTCCAATTATATTAAATAATTTGCTGACATACCCCAGTGTCTTTCTTTTGTCAGTGACTATTTTGAATAATTTATATTAATTAGAGTTTCAAGTAGTTCAATTTTTTAAAAAAAATTTATTTATTTGAGAGAGAGAGACACAGAGAGAGCATGAGAGGGAGAAGGTGAGTGGGAGAAGCAGACTCCCCGCGGAACTGGGAGCCCGATGCAGGACTCGATGCCGGGATTCTGGAATCACGGCTTGAGCTGAAGGCAGTGGCTTAACCAACTGGAGCCACCTAGGCACCCCTAGGTAGTTCCATTTTATGCATTCCTGAAGACTGCATGGTTCAAAACTCATGTAATTCAAGATGTGTTCTACGTATGAATAAAAGTAAAAGTACAGTTTTATTATCAGTAATATTTTTACACTGTTTCAAATGTGTATAATTCCAAATTGGGCACAGTAGACTGAATTGTATTAATCCAACTGATTAAAGTGGACTTGCCTTTTCTTCCCCCCTGCAGAAAATAGAACTTCCAAAGAAACTGGCAAAACGCTATCCTGCATATGAATTATATCTTTATGGAGAAGGATCCTATGCTGAAGAACACAAAATTCTCCCTTTGACTGGTATTCCAGTTCTCTTTCTTCCTGGTAATGCTGGAAGTTATAAGCAAGGTAAGTCTTGGAAATAATTTTGAAAGCTATAAAATTTAATCAAAGGATTTACCAGATACATATTCTATGTACTATGCTAGGCATACGGGAGACACAGATATTTGACATATTGTCTGGAAGAAAAAAAATATAAGTGCAAAAAATAGTTGAAGACCACTTAGTGTAAGACAGAGAAAACAGGATGGGGTAGGTAGGATAAGTGACACAGGGATCCGGGAATCAGCAGAAGAAAGGTTTATGTTGAAAATGGAGGGTAGAGAAAACAACCTAGAATACTGAGTAGAGAAGTAAATTGGTTTATGTTTTGCTAAACAAGAGAAAAGGTTGGTTTCTTTCTTTTGGAGCTATTTAAATCATATCTAGAAATACTGATGGGAACACAGAAAGGTGAAGATAGGGAAGCTTTGTAGATAGATTCCAAGTTGAATGTTGGCCTCGAGATAATAGCAGTTATTTCTGGCATCACAGTCAAGTAATCTGGAAGTAGTTTCATTTCAAATATACTTTTTGGCTATTAACTGGCATATTCTTTTATATAATAATTCTTTCGGGGATGCCTGGGTGGCTCAGTTAGTTAAGCTCGTCATTATTCCAGGGTCCTGGGACCAAGTCCCATATACAGCTCCCTACTGAGCAGTGAGTCTGCTTCTCCCCCTGCTCGTTCTTTCTCTCTCTCTTTCTCACTCTCTAATAAATAAAATCTTTAACAAAAAAAAAAATTCATCCAGGTTGTTGTATGAGCTGTGATTTATTTATTGTTTTCACTCTATGTTATCCCATTATATGGCTATACCATAGTTTAAATATTCTGTCTTTGGATACTAATGTTATTTATATTTATTGGTAATTTCAAGTAAAGAACATTTTTCTTACTTTGGATCACATAAGCCCATGTTTCTGTAAGATGTATGCTATAATGTAATTCATGTCACAGGTTATATGTATCCTTCTATTGTTACTGGCTGTGCTAATTTATACTCCCAGAAATACTATATTATACTTCCCTTTGCTTCACATCCTTGACAGCATTAGAATTGTCAGATTTTTAAATTCTATACAGTATAGTAGGTGTGATTTATTTTTAAAAAATTATTACTCTGGCTTTGCTGTGTAGAGAATATGCTGTAAAGGGGCAAGAGTGAAAGAAGGAAAGATAACATCATTAATCATCAGGGAAATGCAAATCAAAACCATAAGGATAGATGTAATTTCATACCCACTAGGGTAGCTAAAATCTAAAATCTGTAATCTAAAAGATAATATCAAGGGTCATTGAGGATATGAAGAAATTGAAACCCTTATCCATTGTTGGTGAGAATATAAAATGGTAGAGCCACTTTGGAAGAACAGTTTGGCAGTTATTCAGAATGTTAAACATAGAGTTTTAAGCTTAGCAATTCTGCTATAGGTATTTACCCGAGAAAAATGAAAATGTACTCTCAAACGAAAACTTGTTTGCAAATGTTCACAGCAACACTATTCAAAATAACTAAAATGGAGAAACAACCCAACATCAACTAAAGAATGGATAAATAAAATACATACATATAATGGAATATTATTCAGCAGTAAAAAGGAATGAATGATGAAAGAAGAAAATTACAAGCCAATATCCTGGATGAGCCTAGATGCAGAAATCCTTAGCAAAGTATTAGCAAACCAGATCCAACCATACATGATCAAGTGGGATTTATTCCAGAGATGGAAGAAGGTTCAGTATCCACAAATCAATCAATATGATATAATTACATCAATACAAGGAAAGATGAAAATCATATGATCATCTTAATAGATGTAACAATAGCCTTTGACAACATTCAGTATTCATTTATGATAAAAATTCAAAATAGTATGTATAGAGGGACTGTACCTCAACATAATAAAGGCCATATATGACAGTCCTACAGCTAATGTTATGCTCAATGGTGAGAAGCTGAAAGCTTTTCCTCTAATTCTAGGAACAAGACAAAGATGCCCACTCTCACCACTTTTATTCAACATCGTATTGGAAGTCCAAGCCACATCAGTAAGGCCAGAAAAGTTTTAAAAAGCCATCCAAATTGGAAAGGAAGAAGTAAAATAGTCACTATTTGCAGATGACATATATTGAAAATCCTCAAGACTCCAAAAAAAAGCTGTTAGAATTAATAAGTGAGTTTAGTGAAAGGTAGGATACAAAATCAATATACAGAAATCTATGGTGTTTCTAATAATGAGAAATTAAGAAAACAATCTCATTTACAATTGCATTGAAAAGAGTAAATACCTAGGAATAAATTTAACAAAGGAGGCGAAAGATCTCTACACTGAAAACTTTAAGACACTGATGAAAGAAAAGAAAAATAAATGGAAATCTATTCTGTGCTTATGGATTGGAAACATTAATTCTGTTAAAATGTCCATACTGCCAAAAGCAATCTACAGATTCTGTGTAACACCTATCAAAATTCTGATGGTATACTTCATAGAAGTAGAACAAATAATTCTAAAATTTGTCTGGAGTCACAGAAGATCCCAAATAGCCAGAGCAGTCTTGAGAAAGAACAAAGCTAGAAGTACCTCACTTCCTGATTTCAAACTGTATTACAGAACTGTAGTAATCAAAACAGTGCAGTATTGATAAAAACAACAACAACAACAAACCATACACAAGTCAGTGGAAGAGAATTGAGAGCCCAGAAGTAAACCCACACATACATGGTCAATTTATCTCTGATAAAAAAGTGAAGAACATACAATGGAGAAAGGACAGTCTCTTCTATAAATAGTTTTCGGAAAACTGGATAGCCATAAGCAAAAGAATGAAACTAGGCCACTGTCTTCCACTATACACAAAAATTAACACAAAGTGGATTAAAGGCTTGTGTATAAGACCTGAGTCCTTATAACTGCTAGAAGAAAATATAGACAGTGGGGCGCTTGGGTGGCTCAGTCGTTAAGCATCTGCCTTGGGCTCAGGTAGTGATCCCAGGATCCTGGGATTGAGCCCTACATTGGGCTCTCTGCTCAGAGGGTAGCCTGCTTCTCCCTCTCCCACCTCCCCTGCTTGTGTTCCCTCTCTTGCTGTCTCTCTGTCAAATAAATAAATAAAATCTTTATATATATATATATATATATATGTACATATATATATATGGTAAGCTCCTAGACATGGGTCTTAGCAACATCTTCGTGTATCTCACTCTGAAGCACGGGAAACAAAAGTAAAAATAAATGGTACCACACCAAACTAAAAAGCTTCTGCACAGCAAAGGAAACCATTAAAGTGAAAAGGCAGTTTACTTAATGGGATAAGATATTTGTAAACCATATATACAATAGGGGGTTAATATCCAAAATATATTAAGAACTTACATAACTCAACAAAAAACAGCCCGATTGAAAAATAAATAGACATTGTTGTAAAGAAGATATACAGGTCGCTAACAGGCACATGAAAAGACAATATCACTAACAGGGAAATGCAAATCAAAGCTACATATCATCTTATACTTGTTAGACTACTACCGACAAGGATCTAGTACTCTCAGGCAAATAACAGGAATGAAATCTTGCCATTTGCAATAACATGGATGGACCTTGAGGGTATTATGCTAAGTGAAATGAATCAGACCAAAAAAGAAGAGTACCATATGATTTCACTGAAATTTGGAATTTTCAAAAGTAAATAAAAAATAAACTCAGAGATAAAGAGAACAAACTGCCGGTTACCAAAGGGTAAGGGGATTGGGAGAGAACAAAATGAGTGAAAGGAACTAGTTGTATGTGATGGATGGTAAATAGATTTGTGGTGATGATGACTTTGTAGTGTATACAGGTGCTGAATTGTAAAACGGCACACCTGAAGCTTATATAATAAAAAGGAATTAATAAACTGATAACATGAGTTACCTGGGACAATGTGGATAAACCTTGAAAACATAAGTGAAAGAAGCTCGTCTTAAAAACCCATATATATGATCCCATTTATAGAAATGTCCAGAATAGGGACGCCTGTGTGGCTCAGTCGTTAAGCATCTGCCTTTGGCTCAGGTAATGATCCCAGGGTCCTGGACTCGAGCCCCACATCTGGCTCCCTGCTTATCAGGAAGCCTACTTCTCCCACTCCCCCTGCTTCTGTTCCCTCTCTCTGTGTGTCTCTCTCTGTCAAATAAATAAAATCTTAAAAGAAAACGAAAAAGAAATGTCCAGAATAGGCAAATCCATAGGAACAGAAAGTAAATTAATATTTTCCAGGATTGGGGGGGAAAGAGGAATGAGGAATGACTGCTAATGAGTATGGGGTTTTCTTTTTGGGGTAATTAAAAAATAAAGTAGTAGAATTTTGTGAATATACTTAAAATCATTGAATTGTACTTTTTACATAAGTTGTATAGTATGTGAATTGTATATGTTAAAAAAATGGAATGGCAAAAAGGTATTTTGTTTGCTAAACCATACACTGCAACTCTTAATACTAATTAATGCAGTCAATTTACAAATTCTGTGGAAGGATTTACAGAGCAAAACCTAAGACTGGAAGCAGGTAGACCAGTGAAGAAACTATTAGGGTAGTTAAGGCAAGAGATGATGGTGCTTAGATTAAGAAGATGGTGAAAGTGGTGAGAAATGTTGATTGGGGTTATATTTAAAAAGTGGAGGATGATAGGATTTACTGATGGATTGGAGGTCATGTGTAAAAAAGAAAAAAACAGATCAAGCATAAATATCTTAACCAAGTGACGAGCATACATTTCTTTTTTTTTTTTAATTTTTATTTACTTATTTTTTTTAAGATTTTACTTATTTATCTGACAGAGAGAGATCACAAGCAGGCAGAGAGGCAGGCAGAGAGAGAGGGGGCAAGCAGGCTCCCCGCTGAGCAGAGAGCCCGATGCGGGGCTCCAAAGGCAGAGGCTTTAACCCACTGAACCACCCAGGTGCCCCAAGCATACATTTCTTGTAGGAATTTTCTCATTCTTAAAGTCCTCAAGTGTGACTTATTCATACAGATGGCTAACATTTCTTTTCTTCAAAGTATTCTCCTCCCTTTTAGTTATTTTCCCTAATCAAGTGCAAGTGGGTAAAGAATGAAAGACCTGTTTACTTTATATTTAATTTAAATTTAAAAAACATTTAGGGCACAAGACACACAATACAAACAACGGTTTGTTCTTCTAAATTGATATTGAAGGATGTCACCCTGAGGTAGCTTATTTATATTCAGAGTATGGGGTAAAGTTATTTGTTAAGAGACTTTGAAGCAAGAATGGTTGCAACTTTTAGAAATTTTGCTTAATGTACACTTCGCACTTTTCCTCTGCAGCTCGTTCTATTGGTTCTATTGCACTTAGAAAAGCAGAAGATATTGACTTCAAGTACCACTTTGACTTCTTTAGTGTGAATTTCAATGAAGAACTGGTGGCACTGTATGGTGGAAGTCTTCAGAGACAGACCAAGTTTGTACATGAATGCATTAAAACAATTCTCAAACTCTATAAGGTAAGAGATAGACATGCATATCAATAGTGATCACCTATTAGCATTTTTAAGGGATTCAACATATTTTAAATCATTTATTTGTTTATATGGAAGTTGAAGTGCAGATAAAGCAGAGTTTTTTTATTGTTTGTGTGTGTGAGGCTGTTGTTTTGAACTCTGTGGTTCTTGAAGTTTAAATTGAATTTACAAGAAACTTCTTGTGAATTTAGGGGAAGAATTTTTTTTAACTTACAAATTAGAAGCGCATTGAATTTCCTAAAGACTATTAGTGTGGGTTTCTGCCTCTAGTTATGAATAACTTGTATTAGGGTAGACCGTGTCCATATGTAAGCAATTATAAAACTAATCAAAATATCTGAAGCACATGTTTTCAGGTATTGGACAACCAAGTAGTAAAGGACCATGATCCCTGAAAGAAGGAAAACGTGTGAGACGAGCTTCATGATTGTTGTGATTTTCTGCCTGAAAGCTTTTCCCAGACCATGGGATAAGTAGGTGGAGGTTAAGCGGAGTACACTGATATAACTGAACTGAAGAACACAGAGATCAGCATTTGGGGCTACTGGAGTGGTTAGATTTGTGGGCAGGATATGAGAAAAAGGAAATCTAGACCAAGATAGAAGCTCTAGAAATATGCATCTTTCAGCTTTGAATGAAGTGCTGCATATACACAGGGTAAGAAGCTACAGGGCAATAGTACCAGGGAAGAGGTGATGGGGTGTGTCTACCTGAGGTGCAAGGAATAAAGGACAATATGTTTAGAGAAATTTTTTTAAAAAGTGGCATAACAGTCCAAAAATCATTCTATGCCAACCATTCGAAACAGTATCAGGGATAAAATACTACTATACTACCTACTGAGGTGAGCCACTGCCTCCCACGGTATGCTGCAGTGAAACTCCTAGCAAAAAAAGCTATTGGGTTATTACGACCTGAATTGAGATTCTAGACGTCACATGTGCTGGGAAACAGCAGTTCTGATCAGCTAGAATAGAAAGATTTATCAAAACACATTGGACATCATTTGAGATCCCAGAAAGGATGCAATTTAGATATATAAGACTGCTTTAGCTCTCAAGAGCTCTTCTGGGATCCACCTAATCCTTAACCATAAGCCTCAAGTTATGGATTTATCTGAATATAACTGAACGTAAGTTATGTTTATGATATGCTTAATAGAACAGATGGAGGAGAATCTCGGCAGAGACCTAGGAACTGTAAAAGAGCAAAAAGAAAAATCTTGAACTGAAACAATATATATCAGAGATGAAAGATTCAGGGGTTGCCTGGGTAGCTCAGTTAAGCATCCAACTCTTAATTTCTGCTAAGGTCATGATCTCAGGGTTGTGAGATTGAGCCCCATGTCGGGATTGGTGCTGGGCGTAGAACCTGCTTAAGATTCTCTCACTGCCTCTCTCCCTCAAAAATGAAAAATTCAGTAGATAGGCTTCAAGCAGATTGAATACGACAGAACAAGAGATCAGTGAATTTGAAGATCGGACAATAGAAACTATCTGATATAAAACATAGGACAAGGGAATGAAAAGGAAAGAGCCTCAGTAACCAAGCAGTCTAACATTTATGTAATTGTAACAACTCTACGAGAAGAGAAAGAAATTGTAGAGGAAAGAATATTTAAAGAACTAATGGCCTCCAATTTTCCAATTTTGATTCAGATTTTCAACCCACAGATCCAAGAAGCCCAATGAATGTCAAACAGGATAAACACAAAATCACACTTAAGTATATGATAGTCAAGTTGTTGAAAACCAAAGTAAAGAGAAAAGTCTTAAAAGCATCCAAAGGAAAAAGATCCTTTACCTACATAACAGGATAAACAATAAAAAATACCATGGCTTTTACATCAGAAATAGTGAAAGCCAAAAACAACAAGAGAACATCTTAAAGGTCTTGGGGTTGGGGTTAGTAAGGGTACTCTCAAGGTAAAATTGCATACCCAGCAAAAATATCCTTCCAAAGTGAGGGCAAAATAAAGATACTATAGAATTAGAAAAACTGGCAGTTTGTCATTAGTAGACAGAAGGAAATAAAAGAATACCATTCGGTGAACAGCACAGTAATAATTGCTATAGGCAAGATTGATCTGTGGGTGTAAGTTTGAGGAGGACAGAGATATTCACATGATCTCAAAGTATCTTTTCTGAACTACTTATTAACTACAAAGGGAAAGAATAACTTTATGGTGGAGAAACTTGGCAGACATCATCTTTTTTTTTTATTAGTTTTCTTTTTAAAGATTACATTTATTTATTTGACAGACAAAGATCACAAGTAGGCAGAGAGAGAGGAGGAAGCAGGCTCCCTGCTGAGCAGAGAGCCTGATGTGCAGCTTGATCCCAGCACCCTGGGATCATGACCTGAGCCAAAGGCAGAGGTTTTAACTCACTGAACCACCCAGGCACCCCTGGCAGACATCATCTTAAAGAAGATTAACATCACCAGTTATAAGACATATTGACATGATGCATTGAGAAGGATGCAGCATAATTTCTGTGGCATTATTGTGGCACTACACACACACACACCACATCTTCTTTATCCGTTTATTCATTCGATGGACATGGACATTTGGGCTGTTTTCATAGTTAGGCTATTGTTGATAGTGCTGCTATAAGCATTGGGGTATGTGTGCCCCTTCAGATCAATATTTTTGTATCCTTTGAGTAAATACCTAATAGTGCAATTGCTGGGTCATAGGATAGTTCTATTTTAAACCTTTTCAGGAACTTCCATACTGTTTTCCACAGTTGCTGCACCAGTTTCCATTCCTACCAACAGTGTAAGAGGTTTCCCCTTTCTCTGTTATCCTTGCCAACATTTGTTGTTTCCTGTGTTGTTAATTTTAGCCATTCGCACAGGTGTGAGGAAGTAGCTCATCATGGTTTTGATTTGTATTTCCCTGATGATAAGTGATGTAGACCATCTTTTTATGTGTCTGTCAGCCATCTGTATGTCTTCTTTGGAAAAATGTCTGTTCATGTTTTCTTATCACCCATTCTTAACTGTTTATTTTTTTGGATATTGAGTTTAGTGAGTTCTTTATAGGTTTTGGATCCTAATGCTTTATCAGACATGTCATTTGCAAATATCTTCTCCCATTCTATAGATTGGCTTTTTGTTTTGTTGCTTCCTTTGCTGTGCAGAAGCTTTTTATCTTGATGTCTCAGTAGTTCATTCTTGTCATTAATAGATAGAGGAAATAAAAGAGCACTAAGTGTGATATTTAAGTGATGAATCACTAGTTTCTACTCCTGAAATCAGTATCATTCTATATGTTAACTAGAATTTAAATAAAAACTTGAAACAAAAATAAAACGAAAACAAAAACACATCATCAGAATTTCTAAAATAAAAGTAGTGGTTAGAAGAAATACTGTAGTCCAAAATGTTTACATTAGAGAAGAACAAGGTTTAAAAACAATGATCTAACCTTTCCTTTTTTAAATTATTATTATTATTTTTAAGATTTTATTTATTTATTTGACAGAGAGCACAAGCAGGGGGAGAAGCAGGCAGAGGGATAGGGAGAAGCAGGCTCTCCGCTGAGCAGAGAGCCTGACATGGGACTCTATCCCAGTACCCTAGGATAATGACCTGAGCCAAAGGCACAGACACTTAACCTACTGAGCCACCCAGGCGCTCCTATTTTTTTATTTTTTTTAATTTAAGATTTATTTGAGAGAGAGCACAAGCAAGGGGAGGGGCAGAGGAAGAGGGGCAGAGGAAGAGGGAGAGGCCCCCCCACTGATCAGGGCTTGATCCCAGGACTCTGGGCTTGATCCCCTGGGCTTGATCCCAGGACTCTGGGATCATGACCTGAGCCAAAGGCAGATGCTTAACCGACTGAGCCACCCAAGTGCCCCTAATCCAATCTTACAAAATAAGAATCTTATCATGATCCCAGTGTCCTGGGATCGAGCCTAGCGGGCTGTCTGCTCCGCAGAGAGCTTGCTTCCTCCTCTCTCTTTCTCTGCCTGCCTCTCTGCCTACTTGTGATCTCTGTCTGTCAAATAAATAAAATCAATCTTTAAAAAAAATAAGAATCTTAGAGAAAGGAGAACAAAATAAACTCAGAGTAGATATAAGGAAACAAACATGAGAATAGAGATCAAGGAAACAGAAAAGTAGAGGGGGAAAAAAGTGATACCAATGGCTGATTTCTCTAAGAGATCTAAAAATTGGTAAACCCATATCTAGGTTGATTAAGAAAAAAGGGGAAGTACAAATTTACAAGAGCCTACAGATACTAAGCCTCTACAGAGCCTACAGATACTAAGAAGCTATTAAAGGATTGTTGTGAACAACATTATGCCAATGTATTTGACAACTCAAATGGTATTCTCAAATCCCTTGAAACATAAATTATAAAACAGGCATAAGAAGGAACAGAATGTCTGTCTAGCCTATATCTGTTCAAAATTTTTTGAGTATGTAACTAAAAATCTTACTGCCAAGAAAACTCTAGAGCTAAATGACTTAAGTGGTGAGTTCTGTGACACATTTAAGGAAGAAATAATACCCATCTTATACAAACTCAGAAAATAGAGGAAAAGACAGTATGTATAAGTTCATTTTAAGAAATCTGCAAACCCAGATTATCAAAGTCAGACATTGACATTGTTTAAAAAGAAAATAGACCTAGTATTCATCATGAACATAGATGTAAGATCCTCAACAAAAAATTAGGCTATAAATCCAGTAGTATTTATTTATTTAATTTTTAAAAAGATTTTATTTCTTTGTTTGACAGAGAGAGAGAGAGAAAGCAGAAGTAGGCAGAGCAGCAGGCAGAGAGAGAGGGAGAAGCAGGCTCTCTGTCAAGCAGGGAGCCCGATGTGGGCCTTGATCCCAGGATCATGGAATTATGACCTGAGCCAAAGGTAGCCGCTTAACTGACTGAGCCACCCAGGTGCCCCAATATCCAGTAATATTTTAAAGTATAATATGACTTGATAGGATTTATCCCAGGAATGGAAATTTGGTTTAATATTCAAATATCAATCACTGTAATCCATCATAGGATCTTGTCTCAGTAGATGAAGGAAGCTCGTTCAGCTACATACAGCATCCGTTCATGATTTAAGATAAAAACAGCAAAAACTCAGCTCATTCGGAATAGATACAAAGGTTAAGAATTGTTTCTGTATCAGATAAGATACTTATTGATTAAGATAAGATGTGATCACAAAGTGAAATTTCCATGTTATTCGCAATAAATGCCTTTAATGCTTCATACCAGGTAGTTTTTTTTCCTTCATTTTTCAGCTTCTTTCTATTTCTATCATCCCTTCGGACAGAGGGTCCTAGTTGGTACAGTAAGGGCAGGAAAAGAAATAAAATTAATAAAGATAAAAAAGGATTGAAAGTTGTCTGTATTAACAAATGACATAAATATACAGAAATATTTAAAGGAATTTACAGAAAATTATTAGAATTCATGACTGAATTTAGCCAGATCACAGGGAAAATGGTCAATATTCAAAAACCAGTGAACAAATGGAAAGTGAGATTTTTTTTTTAAGATTTTATTTATTTTTTTGACAGACAGAGATCACAAGTAGGCAGAGAGGCAGGCAGAGAGAGAGGGGGAAGCAGGCTTCCTGCTGAGCAGAGAGCAGAACTGTGTAGCTGTAGTAATCCAGGCAGTGTGATATTCCCATGCATCTTGAAAACGAACTTTAGGCATGATTCTTTGCATTAGCCAGAATTTAAAAGTTACTTCAATAGCAAGTAATTTTTGAGCTTAAGTCTGTACTAAATACTGTAGGAGGAGACAAGCCCAATTAGGTACAGGACCTTTTATGTATCTGATATTTATTAGATAAGATAAATATGATGTCATTACAAAGTGAGATATATCTCCATAAATGTCATTCCCTTCTGTATTTTTTTCCCCTAGTGACTGCATATTCAATTTATAATAAAACTAGTAAACTTTATTTTAAGTTGAGACTTTTAGAAAGTAAGGTTCCTTTACAATCACAACCAGGTACAATAGGAGTTCAAGACAACTGAATCTTGTTGAATGGACAGGATTTGAGTGTGGGAAAGTGAGAGGACATAGATGGAGAAAACCTCATTTATTCATCACATGAATCTGCATGCAGCTATAGAAGTGAATAAAACAGAAATCCAAGCCCTCATGGACCTCATGTTCTAGTGGGGAGAGGCAAAGAGTGAACAGCATAATAAGAAAAATATATACTATCTTATCTTATATCTTATCTAATATCTAAAATATATACTATCTTATCTAAGATAATATATATCTTATATATTGATAAATAGTAGGAAAAAAAATAAAACAGGGAAGGGGCATAAGGAGCAAAGGGTAGAGGACTACAATTATAAATAAGGATACCCAGCAAAGACTGTTGAGAAGGAGACAGTTTAATATAAATTAAAGGACCTGAAAGTATCTAGGAAAAGAGTACTCCGAAAAGAGGAAACAAATATATGAAGCAAGCACACGTGTGCTATTTTGGGAAAAAAACCAAGGAGACTAATATGGCTGAAGCAGATACAATAAGTTAGTAAAGGAAAAGTTGGTGGGGAGGACAAATTATAGGGCATTGTAAGCAAATCTAAAAATTTTTCCTTTTATTTGAAATGATATGGAAAGCCACTGCTGAGATTTTTGAGCAAATGAGTGACATGTTCTGATTTAGGTCTTAAAGATACTATTCCTTGGGTGGTTTCCAGAGTAAGCTGAAGGAACATGAAAGTGGAATTAAAGAGACCAGTTAAGCTATTGCAGTAATTCAGGCAAGAGATATTGGTTTAGATCAAGTTGGTAGTGTTAGAGGTGTTAAGAAATGGTATGATTGGTATAAATCTTACAAAGGCCATTACAAGTTTTTTGTTGTTTTTTTTTTTAAGATTTTATTTATTTATTTGACAGAGAGATCACAAGTAGGCAGAGAGGCAGGCGGGGGTGGGGGGGATGCAGGCTCCCCATTGAGCAGAGAGCCCGATGCCGGGCTCGATCCCAGGACCCTGAGATCATGACCTGAGCCAAAGGCAGAGGCCCAACCCACTGAGCCACCCAGGTGCCCCTAAGATTAATATAATCTTATAAATCTGATTTGCTGGCAGATCAGATGTGGAGGGATAACGTGAAACAAAAAGTTGAGGATGACCCAGAATTTTTGGGTGAACAGCTAGAAGGATTGAAATGCCTTTAACTCAGTTGGGGGAGAATATAAGAGGAACAGATTAGTAGGAGATTAAGAGTTTTGTTTTAGGGGTGCCTGCCTGGCTCAGTAGGTAGAGCATGCCATTCTTGATCTAAGGGTTATGAATTCAAGCCCCACATTGGGTGTAGAGCCTACTTAAAAAAAAAAAAAAAAAAAAATGGTTTTGTTTTAGTTGGTATGCAGTTGAGTTTAAGGTAAGAGCTTAAGAGTAGAGGTCCAGTCTGGAGATGATAATTTGAGGGTTGACAGGATATGGATATAGTTAAAGCCATGAGATTGGATGTGATCATAATGGAGTCAAACTGTGGAAGAAGAAACTGAAAGACTGAGGCCTGAATTCACTCCCATATCAAGAAATGAGGAGAAATGAGAAGGAAATGGCAGGAAACTAAAAAGAAGCAACCAGTGAGGTAAAAGGAGAATCATATGGACAAGGAAACAAAATAAATCATTTTAAAGAAGAAGTAATCTATGTCAAATCCTGCTGATAATTCAAATAAAATGAGGATTGAGAATTGGCAGTTCGATTCCTTGGTGACTTGATAATGCTTTTGGAGGAGTGTTGAGGTGAAAGCCTGATTGGATTAAACTGATGAGTTTACAAGTATGGAGGTTGAGAAGCTGGGGACAGCAAGTAATAGAGGCAGCTTTTCTGATGAGTTATGCTGTAGATACGTAGAGCAAGATGTGGTCACCAAGGGCAAAGTGGGAGTAGTTTCTTTTTTAAGGGAAATAGTATTGTATTTATGTACTGGCAAGAATGATTTGGTAGTGAGGGAGAAATAACAATGCAAGAAAAAAGTGAGAAGAATTGCTGGAGTAATGTACTTAAGAAGGCCAAGGGGGAGGGTTTCAGAGCACATATGGAGAGTTTGACTTTTTCTAAGATCAGGTCTATGTTGGGGATCACCAAGACTATTCCCAGATGATTGTCCAGAAAGACTCATAGGACTCAGCATATAGTTGTACTCATGGTTATGATTTATTACAGTGAAAGGATATAAAGCAACATCAGCAAAGAAAAGGTGCTTGGGGTGGGGTGCCCAACCAACTCAGTTGGTAGAAGATGTGACTCTTGACCTCAGGTTGTGAGTTCGAGCCCCATATTGAATATAAAGATTACTCAAAAATAAAATATTTTTTTTAAAAAAGAGGAAAAGGTAGATGGGTGAAATCTAGAGGAAACCAGGTGTAAGCTTCTAAACGTTCTTGCAGGGGAGTCACACCAGATGCATTTAATTTGGATAGCAATGAGTTGTAATGGGTGAAGTGTTGTCTATGAGAGATGCTCATGAGAAATTCAGTGCCCCTAATTTTTCATTGGGGCCTGGCCACATAGATACCCTGTGCCTAACATGTACCAAAAACCCAACCAGAAGGACAGTAGGTATTCACCATAAACCGTATTTTTTGCAAAAACAGATTTAGCATAGTGAGCTTTAATTTTACTATTTAGGAAATGATGGGAATATCTGAGAATCTAAGGTCCCAGACTACAGCCCAGAGCCAACTTATATTCAGTCCATTATAAGGATAGCAGTGTCAGGTTTACTATGTTATTCTGCATAAGGTCCAATTTATTCATAGTGACGGGAGAGAAGTCATAGGTGAAGGATCAGTGTGGAGGGCAATACGCAAAAGTTTGGTAGTGAAACTGAGGATACTATATAGAGACAAAAGACTTTTAAAAAGCAGTGCTTATTTTAAAAATAGGTGATTGTCAGTGAATAAATGTTATGGAATGCTGGTCTCTTTAAACCCATGTGCACCATAGAGAAGTAACTTGGTAAGATATATCAATATGATTAGATACTATATTGCCACGGTAACTATAATTCTGAATTTTTGTGGTGATTTCAATTTTAAATAAATGATATTACTTCTTATATCCTATAAAATCTAATATTCTGATATACGCCAAATATAATTACAACTCTTATATCCAATATAACAAATTGTAAGACATGATATACTAGGCCAGGTGTTCTGATTTGGGATCAGAAAACCAAAGTGTAGCTATTAAAAATATTTGACAGAATACAAAATAGTGTGTACATACTAATTACAAGTCAATATAAATGTATTTCTGTATCTTATACAAAGTTATATAAATAGTTTAATTTTCTTTTTCTTATAAAATTGCTCATAAGTAGAGGGAAATGTTTAATATTTTTGTTACGATACTAAGACTTCACTGCGCCTTGGTGATTTTTTTTTTTTTTAAATAGGGTCAAGAATTTGCTCCAAAAAGTGTGGCAATAATTGGTCATTCTATGGGTGGCCTTGTTGCAAGAGCATTGCTTACACTGAAAAATTTTAAACAAGATCTGATAAATCTTCTTATCACACAAGCCACCCCTCATGTTGCTCCTGTGATGCCATTAGATCGTTTCATAACAGGTAAGTACTATTACATAAACACTAACCGACCTCTCCATTGTTGTTTAAGATTAAACAGATCCTCACATCTACCTCTAAGAGTGTGCTGCAGATTTATCCATGTGTGAAGCAACTCAGTTTCAAATTAACACCTCCATTTCTTAGCATCTTTCTTTGTGACTTTCAACTGAAGCTAAAAATTGAAACTGTTGTTAAATTTCTCTGTCCATAGTGTCCCACCATGGAGAGCTGTGTCTCATAATCCCTAGACATTTGGGAATCAGTTTAATTACTTTTGGGGATGACTCTGTCTCTTAAAGTATGTTTAAAATTCCTGTGTTTTGTTAACTCTTCCAGTACTCTATTCAAAATAAGCTTATATGTAAGTGAAACAGTAGAAATGGCTTCTTTTTAAATAAATAGATCTACTAATGCTTTATATGGTGTGCTAGAATTGCTAATATTTATTTACTGTATTTTGGGTGTTGTATTAAGGACTCTACATGATGTAATATTATCTCACTTGATGCTTAGAGCAGTCCTTTGAGGTAGGTACCATTATTTGCATGTTTAAAGAAAGTCAAGTATTATCTTCACTGTTTATTGAGGTGTGGTATGATAGAATAAAGTCCTTGAAAACAAAGAATATTTTCCTCATCAGTAAATTTACGCCACTTCTTACCCTATCAAAATTTGCATTATCTTGAGGAAAGAGCTTCAAGAGAGTCTGATTTTATTGGTTTTGAAGGGTAGCGATGGTCTGCCTCTAAAATGTTCAGGCTGAAAGTAATTCTTAGGGTCAGATTGCCTTTCTAGTAATCAGTAAGCCTCTTTCTTATTTATTCTGTATTTATTTCATTTTTCATTAAGCCAGAATTAGAATGAAAAAACAAAAGTTCAAGGGGTGGCAGATCCTACGTTTTTAGGAGACCTGTATGACCTTCTGAAGTACATTCCCTGTTTATACTTGATAGAAATACTAGCCTTAAGTAGGAGGAAGGAAGCTGTGCACTGGGCTCCACACCTTAGAGGGCTCTGCTCTGGCATTGCCATTCTCCACGAGGTGAGGATTATATAGGCCAGGCAGCCTCCCCACTTGAAGGTTGTGCCTTTACTTCTGGAAGATGATCTAGGTAACCAGGCCTGCAGACTTCTTCCATGGCCTGTGTGGGCTTCCTACCTGAATCTTACCTAAGGGCAGGGTTGTAAGTAGACTTGAATTGTGGCTAAGGAATGGCTCTGCATGAGATACAGATAGAGCTTGGACATCCTGCATCCTTATAATGCAGGATGGGAAAGAAGAGATGATAGTTCAGTGATGTGTCAGAGATCTGCCCTTCCTGTGCTGCCATAATCTAGTATTCATCGGTGGGGTGTCCTGGAATTTGAAATTTGATCTTGGCCTTCCAGATTATTTCAATGATATATTTGTCAAGGTAGGCAGAGAAAATGTATTTGATTTAACAGTGTGTTAGCTGGAATTTTTACCTTAATTTAAATTTTTAATTTTAAGTATTTAGACAAGGCCATGTGTACCCCATTAGTATTCTTGTCCCAGGACCTGCAGATGTTAGGAATGTTAGGAATTGGGAATCCTTAATCACATTCTAAGTGAATACTGCTGAGATCTTCAGTGGGCGGAGTTTGCTGTTCCAAAATGTTGAAGCCCTCAATGGGATCAAATGCCAGGATCAAAGTATATTAAGTTTTGATAATCCGAAAGGGAAATGAGAGCTCCTCTGCCCTTGCCTCAAATCTTTGATGCTGTATTTTTCTCATCTTCCATAGATAAAGTGGAAAAATTGCATATTCATCCTATTGAACTACCTGTTACTTACTCTAAATGGGTGGAACCTTCTTAACCCTTAGATTTTCCATAGCAGCATTAAGTCCCAAGACTAAAGTGATTGTTGTTGTCCTCATTGTATTTTAAGAACTGACATAGTACTTTGTGTAGTGGTGGCTGCCCACAGTAGAGAGTTGCTAAGCTCTCACACTGCTGTGATTAGGAAGATCTATAATTCTTTAACATAGTGAACTTGTATCTTTGGAAGAATTTTAGGGGTTTCTACTTGCAATACTGTGTAGCTCATGATCTAGCAGCATTCTTGTGGAATGTAGAGACCTGTTTTTGTATGGAGTTGTTAAAACTAAAAAAGTTTGGGTATCTTTTTTCTTTATTGATAACTTCAGTAACTTTTAGTATTCATAGTCTTACGTAAGGGGAAAACAGACTCTGTAAAGATTCTGATTTTACTCAGAATAGGGAAACGTGAATAACATTGTTTATAAACAATGCAGTATGGCTCAAATAGAAATTCAATTTAATAATAGTATCATAGATACTTTAGTGTTGCAGGGAGTGACTAATTTTTAATATGTGTCTTTATTTCCTACCAGATTTTTATATGACTGTAAACAACTATTGGATTCTAAATGCTAGACATATAAATTTAACCACACTTTCTGTAGCTGGAGGATTCCGGGATTACCAAGTTCGTTCAGGACTGACTTTTCTACCAAAATTAAGCCATCATACCAGTGCCTTATCCGTTGTGGTAATCTTTTTAAGATTCTACTGAAAAAGAAACAGAATGGATACAATGGGATATGAAAGGAGAAATATGTAGTTGTTTGAAAATGACTACTGAGTTGGTATAGTGTCGCTATGTGTGTATGTGCACGCGTGTGAGAGAATATGAAGGAATGAATATGATTGTGTTGGGAAGGCAGAGGCATGGGTGCACAGAAAGTGAAAAAGATCTTAGAGTTCATGAAAATGATTTATTTATGAAAGTGACTCTTAATAAATAGTGGTTCCTTGTTTAAAATAAGTACCTACCCATTGATGAGAGTTTTAATTGTAAGAAAGTATGGACTGAAGTCCAGGGGCCCCCGGTTATATCTGAGTGCTATTTATGGTAGAAATGGAATATCAGACTCTTGAGTGCTAAACTTGAATAAAGGTTTATCAATTTAAAAATTTAAAAATTAGCTTTGCTAGTTTAACAGAACCCTGATTGATTAATTTGCTAATTATTCTTCCCTGTTAGGACATCAAGTATTTGGTCTTTAATGGGGATACATAGCCTCTGTAAAGTGAGTTCAAGTTTCCTTTTAGGACTTAAATTATTTCTTATGTTTTGAAACTTGAAGTCTTCAGTTAAGATCTGAACTTTTTAACTCTACACAGTCTGCAGATATTGTATGTAGTATATATAGATGTGTATACTGCACATCATCTCCAAATAGAACCTAATTTCTAAAAAGAAATCCAGTATTTCTTTTGCTTTTTAGGAGCTAGTCCTTTGTTTTGTGGTTGTTCTCTTCATGAATACGCCCTTGCTCAATTCATTTATTGCCACACTTATAGATTACTGTTCATTTATTAAACAAGTGTTATTGAATGGTTGCCACACATAGGACTAGGACAGAAATTATTAAGCCATGGCTAATGGTTAACCGTAGCTTAAACCACAGCTAATGGTATTAAAATTACTGAAGGAGCTGTGATATAACCATAATACCTTTGAAACTAAATTGGTGAATCTTTCAAACTTCATTATTGGTATGTATTGTTCTATTTGGTGTTGAATATTTGGGGCAGATATTTGCTGGAAGCCCTCAAAACACTAAGTACCTATTCTATAGTAAGCATAGATATTAGTCGTATAAAATTGGATTGTTATTATTTCTAGTCTTGACCTGGAGTGTGTTGCTATATTGATGCTCCTTCTGCAGCTTATCTTTTAAAGAACTTTGGTTTCTTTAATTGTGTGTGTGTGTGTGTGTGTGTGTGTGTGTGCACATGGTGTGTCCCTCTTTTCTAATCCATTTGATGATTTGTTGCTTTCAAGGCAGCTTGTATTTCTGTATCTCTGATGAAAATATTTTATCTCTTAATGTAATTTTCTGAAAGCTGGTTATTATCTCAGTTTTATTTAGTATTTTAACCCTCAAATAGCTTATAGCCTTTCATATATCTACATATATGTTTACTTTAGAAAAGTAATTATTAAGAAGTAACAATTTTTTGGCAATTATCTCAAGAATAATTAATTGACATTTATAGCCAATCGGGACTAGAAAATTTAAGTTGGAGACCTAGGTTGTATTAGTATTAGTAAGGTAGGCTGAACTGCTGTCACATACATTCATACAGATAATGGCACTTAAACATTTTGTTTGCTCCTATACCTACCCTGCGTATGTATTTAAGTTGGTGGATGGTTTTTGAAGGAGTCCCTTTAAGGGACTTAGGCTCTAGCAACCCTTTCTTGAATGCAGAGAGACACTCTGTGAAAAATAATACCAGATTTACTTAATGTTTCCTGTTGTATATAAGATACTATTCCCAGGAAATTCATTAGCTGGTATGAAAAGGAGTCTTTAGTTCTTGAAGGGGGTTGTGCCATTGTTAGGAAGCCTTCCTTCTTCAAACAGTTAATTTTTTGAGCCTTTTGGTGTCTAGTAGCATATATCTTAATCTAGGGGTTTTTTCCAGAATAAGTAACCCTGCACCATACTTGTGGTGTCTGATTTGGGGGCACCTGGGTGGCTCAGTCTTCTAAGCGTCTGACTTTTGATTTCGGTTCGGGTCATGATCTCAGGGTTGTGAGATCCCGCCCTGTGTTAGACTCTGGTTTGAGGCTGGGGCCTGCTTAAGATTCTCTCTCTCCCTCTCCTAAAAAAAAAAAAAAAAAAAAAAGTCTGATTTGATAGCTTTGGAATTGTGATCAGGCATATTTATTTTGAAAAAGCTCCCCGGGGCTGGGTATTTCTCAGGCACACCTGATTAAGACTTAAGTAACATCTTAGAATTTATCAAAGGGTAGTCTAGTCAAAACTAAAATTACTAAAATAATTGTGACAAACTCAGCCTTTTAGTAGATTAATAAAGAGTTAGATATTAAAGTCTAGTAAGGAATCTGTAGATGCTTTGATAATTTTTAAGGGGTAATTTAAGCTTAACTAAGCAGTAATGATACTGATTTTATATAGGAGCTGCCTTAATATTTTTGGATCACCTTTCTAAGAATGCATCATTTAAATATGTCTATGCATCATAAAATAGTGAAACTAATGTTACATGTTTCTAAATACTAGCTTATGAGAATTTTAAACCTTTGGGAGAATAACAAATGTGGTTTTCTTAAGTTGGATTTTCTTTTCTTGTCCTTTTTAGAGCTCAGCAGTGCCTAAGACCTGGGTTTCAACAGACCACCTTTCCATTGTATGGTAAGTTAATATGTAATAGGGTTATTTTGGTGGTTTATGGTGTCCTTTTTTCCTATCAGTGCATTGATTGGTTTATTAGCTATGTTAGCACTTTATCCGTAAGTAATAAAGATTTGGAAGAAAGATTGACTTAAAGGCTTAGAACTTTAACTTTGGTTTTTGTCTCAATTTGACCAACATTCCCTTGACGACTTCTAAAATCATCTCTTGAAGAACTACTAGCATGAATCACAAATACAGCTAGTCTAATACCAAAATTTTAGAGTTTGTCATAGTTGGGCAGAATCAGAGATACTTGTGATAGGATCTTCAGAGTGCTTGACCAATCTCCAAACTCAGGGACTTGATTAATATAGCATTTACTATCCTAGAACATGAAAAAACCAAGTAAGAGTTAGATTTACCCTTAATATAAATAGATTTAATAAGGGTTAAGAAATATATAGACCCTAGTATCTTATCACTATATGTTTTGGCTTTAAAAAAATTCTTTTTTCACTTTCCTCTGGCTGTGCAGTCAGTGTCTGCAAGAAGCACAAGTTTAGGCACAGAAAGAAGGGGCAGACAGTTATCTGTAACTGGGGTGGACAAAGACTTAGGGAGAACAGAAGGACCATGATAGTTCATTGTCAGATGTTGTCAAGCAGAAGATTTAATTTGCTTTATTTTTTATATGGTTCAACTTTAAGATATATGCTTAATTATAATGATTCCTTAAATACTTCTAGAGTTTAGAGCAGCAGACTCAGATATTTTATTAAGTAATAGAATTGTGCATATTTGTATCAAAAGTATATTTTTAAATAAAGTTTCATTATAATGTTATAACATTTTATTCTTTAGGTGTAAACAATTGCAGTTGACTACAATTCGAGCGTTCTTTGATCTTATTGATGCTGATACTAAACAAGTATGTATTTTTAAGTTAAAAATAACTTCAGTAGGGGCGCCTGGGTGACTCAGTGGATTAAGCCGCTGCTTTCGGCTCAGGTCATGATCTCAGAGTCGTGGGATCAAGCCAGACTTCAGGCTCTCTGCTCAGCAAGGAACCTGCTTCCCACCCCCTCTATGCCTGCCTACTGCTGATCTCTCTCTCTCTCCCTCTGTGAAATAAATAAATAAAATCTTTAAAAAAAATTACTTAGTAAAGTAAAAGCTTCTGTTACAGTAGGAATGGCTTTAATTTTTTTTAACTTCCACAAAAGTAGAAGCCTTAATATGTTATATCAACTGTAATTAGTTTCAAAATAGAAATATATTTTTATCTGATGATACTTTGATCACTATTAATAATTAATAGAATGCAATGAAAGTGAGAAAGTAAAAAGATGCTTTAAATCTTCCCGCAATTCTTCCCCTTTAGTTGTTTAAAATTTGATGTATATCCTTTTAACTTAAGGAAGATATTTACTACAAGCTGTTTTATCCTTTTTTTGTAATATGTTGTAAACTTCATGATGTGTTATAATAGACAATTTTGCTTAAAATTAAAAAAAAATTTTAGCATTCTTAGTTTATTAACCCTTTCATGAAAAATCTGCACAATCACCACAGATAAAAAAATTTTTAATTTAAAAAAATTTTCAATTTTTAATTTTTTAAATTAATTTTTAAATTTTTAATTAATTTTTTAATTTTAAATTTAATTTTAAATTTTTAATTTAATTTTAAAATTTAAAAAAAATTTAAGAAAAGTGTCTTTATCTTTCTGGTAGGACCAAAATGTCTTCATTAATTAATTAACCCAAGCTCTCCAGAACTTAAATTACATACTTTCAGTAGTTGAATGTTTTTTGTAATGAAATTTCACTTATAAACTTTATAAACCAGTGATTTTCCAAATTCAATTAATAGGACACCTAGAAATCCTAGCGCCATTAATAAACGTCATATTACTCTTTCATGTCTGCCAGCAGATATTTAGTAATCAGCAAAATTCAGGGAATTTTATCCATGAACTTAAATTTTTTTTCTGTGATTTGGGAACAGATTGCTATTTTTCATGTTAGGCAGCCTTTTTTTTTTTAAGCTCAGGTCACCTTGTAGTTCTTCACTGTTTCATAGAACACGTTTTGAGAACTGTGGCTATGGCTTATCCTTTTGGAGAAAAGATTCTTTGTGTATTAGATAATTTTCTTCATTTTGGCAAAGTATTTAGCTAAGATATTTTTGGATTCTTCCCCATGAAGACTCCAATTTTTTTGGAGATTAGTATGTGTGACCTCTTTCTCAATAGATCTCTAGGTATTGCTTTCCTTATTGTGTCTTAGGGCTTAGAAAAGCCTTTTATAAGGTTTTTCACTCTTGGAAGTGGGATAGTGCTTTTGTTTTTTTCCTTAACCCTTCAGAAAGCTCGGAACTACTGTTAGAATCATAGATACTTTCATCTATCCTGAAGAATACAATAAAAGAGAGATCCCCCCCCACGGCCAAAAAGAGAGAGACCCAAAGTATTGTGTTTTGCCACATTTTAAGCCACAAGATGCCATATTTAGGTTAGTATATTTATTAAAGTAAATAAGCTTATAGAGTTAACACTCTGAAGTGGTCATGGAATGTAAACATTTTTTAATTTTTCAACCTTGTTTTAGTTATGAGTCTTCACTATGGCAATGTTCTTTTACTCAATTTGAGAGAGTGCAGCTAGGCATAACAGAATCAATTAAAATTGTAAGATTTGTGTTTGGAATGACATTTGTTAGGCTTAGGGAAAAAAACCCATTTCAGCCCATGAAAAACAGTAGTATCGGGATGCCTGGGTGGCTCAGCGGGTTAAGCCGCTGCCTTCGGCTCGGGTCACGATCCAAGGTCCTAGGATCAAGTCCCACATTGGGCTCCTTGCTCGGCAGGGAGCCTGCTTCTCTCTCCACCTCTGCCTGCCTCTCTGCCTACTTGTGCACTTTCTCTCTCTCTCTGACAAATAAATAAATAAGTAAAATCTTAAAAAAAAAAAAAAACAGTAGTATCACAGACAGGTATAGTCTTTAAAAATTGTGTAGAAAGCCAATTTTTTGTATTGAGGTATAATTGACATATTACATAAAACTAATTTTAATAAATCTTGCTTTCCATTAAAACCTGAGATGAGAAAATTTTTTAATACTAGTGTGTAATAAAATATAATTCTGGATAGATAAGTAATTTACTGACACATTTTAAGGGACAAATGAGAAATTTTTGGTAACTAATATTGTTAGGAGTCAAAATACAAAACTGAGTTCTGTTTCACAAACTCACTATGTATAATCAACTAGACTAAATATTAGACAATAAAAAGTTAGTTTCTGATTGCTATCCCTCAATAAGATTTTAGGAAGAGAAGCAAACATATATACAGGGAAACTGTAACTCCGCGTAATTAGTCCCAAACGTGTGGTACAAAGGAATCAGAATTAGAGAATAATTTCTGATGGTTATCAGCTGAAAAACTTATGAGTGGATGGATTTCCTAGAGAGTGAGTAAGGATGGAAGAGTCCCGAATTAACTAAATTATGGCAAAAAAAGACCTTTTACTTTTAATTGATTGTGAACAGATGTGGCTATTTTAAAAAAAGAACTAGTTTTGTATTAGATTGAGTTGGCTGAAATATTGTGTTGGTATCAATGAAGATAAAATTTCTATTGCCTCCTACTATAGTTACATGATATCTAAGGAACTATATTCTGCTTTGTATGTTGTATTATAAGGAGGACTTTAACAAACTTGAGTTTATCCAGGGAAGGCAGTCAGGGTGAAGAAGAGTTTGAAACAGTTCTGTGAACAACAGTTGATATGTTTGAAGTTTAATCTGTAAAGAAATGTTTTATTGGTTGGGGGATGTAACAGTCTTCAATTTCTTGAAGGGCTGGCCCCTAACTTAATATATCAAAGTAACGGGGAGTCAGATACTTGCCCTAAATATTGCAGAGCTTTCTCCTCAAAGGAATTGTTAAAATTGGAATGTATTATCTTTCAAAGTAGCAAGTTAGAAATAAATGTTCAAGCAAATTCTGGGAGACTTCCTAAGAAATTAAAAAGATTTACTAGACCTGGGTCCTCCCTGTCATTTCTTTGTCATTCTCTCATTATGTTGTTGAGAAAGTCACTTACCTGCAGGGCCTCCCCAAACTAGAGAGTTGAATAGTGGTAGATTCTGAATGGGTTTTAGACCCAAGGAATTTTTTTTATTTCTTTAAGGGAGGAACTGGTATAAAGTTGCAGACATTTATTGTGTTAGGATATTTTAAAACAGACAACAAAAAATCCTATTGTCTGCTCTTATTTTCATTTCATGAAAGAAAGGATATTTAGACACAATGAGAGTAAGTAAGACAGGGTAAAGCAAAGTGGTTTCCAAGGAAGTGCAATTGGCAATTCATATTTTCTCTAATGACCAGTTAATTCTTTGCTGTGGGATTGTCACGGGTCTGAGTTTGGAAAGTAGTGTGTTGGAGTTGCTAGACTGGAGGACCTCGTAAGTTCTCATCTGACTCTTCACACCTTTGTATGTTTTATTCTTAACTGTTACTGAAGAGGTACTAGTCTGGGCTCTGGAGCCAGACTGTCTGAGTTTGAATCCTGGCCCAGATTGTTAGTAGGAGTATGACCTTGGGCAAGTTCCTTAATTTCTCTGTGCTTTAGTTTCTTGGCAAAAATACAAATAAAAAGGTTATTATCTCTTAGAGCTCTTGTGATGGTTAAATGAGTTAATAACATATTCAGTACTTAGAACAGTGCCTGGCCCAGAGTAAGTAACTGTTGTCTCTTACTATGTTATTACTTGATGCAAAGTTTTATTGAACTATCACAATGGATACTAAAAGATACAAAAATGTATCATTCTTTCTAGATAACTCAAAATCCCAAGAAGAAATTGTCAGTCTTGAATCACCACTTTATAAGACACCCATCAAAACACTTTGAGGAAAATCCAGCAATCATTTCTGACTTAACAGGTTGGTGGTAATAACATGTTTTTATTTTTAATCGAGTTTTATTTTTAGGTAAATTTATTAGCAAAGTCTTTGCAACTGTGGTACTTAGCTACTATAATTTTATTATGTTTTATTAATTTCTCTGTGGTGGTTTCTTTTTTTTTTTTTTAATTTTTATTTATTTATTTTTTATCTTCTTTTTAGTGTTCCAGAATTCATTGTTTATGCACCACACCCAGTGCTCCATGCAATACGTGCCCTCCATAATACCCACCACCAGGCTCACCCAACCTCCCACCCTTCGCCCCTCCAAAACCCTCAGATTGTTTTTCAGAGTCCACAGCCTCACATGGTTTGTCTCCCCATCCAATTTCCTCCAGCTCCCTTCTCTCCATCTCCCCATGTCCTCTGTGTTATTTCTTATGCTTCTGTGGTGGTTTCTTAGGTTCTTGATTAAGGAAGAGAAAAAAGAGAAACAATTTTATAAGATGTTGCTGATAAAAATTTTGTTCTGAAAATAACCTGACAAGTACAAAGTTTTAAAGTTAGAGTTAATTGTTGCTATTTCCTGACAGTCACATAAAATACTGTAATTATTTTTAACTAAAGTTTTCAGTATCAGTCATTTTTCAGTCTTCTTTTAGTTTAATAGCATATCATTTGCTGTTAATATAATAACTGTTATATTCAGTTTGGAAAATAATTTCTTTTTTATTGATACTTCCTTTGAGGAAAGGCACCAAATAAATTTAAAATTTAAAATGCTTTACTTGGGGAGCGACTGGGTGGCTCAGTCGTTAAACATGTGCCTTCAGCTCAGGTCACCATCCCAGGGTCCTGGGTTTGAGCCCCACATCGGGCTCCCTGCTTGGTAGGAAGCCTGCTTCTCCTTCTCCCATTCTTTCTGCTTGTGTTCCCTCTCCTGTTGTGTTTCTATCTGTCAAATAAATAAAATCTTCAAAAAAAAAAGCTTTACTTGATGTGAATGCTAACAGTGATAAGCACAGATAACATCTTACTAGCTTTCTTATTTTTTCTTTTTTTTTAAATTTAATTTTATTTTTTCATGTTCCAAGATTCATTGTTTATGCAACACACCCAGTGTTCCATGTAATACGTGCCCTTTGTGATACCCACTACCAGGCTCTTACTTTAAAATAGCCATTGTTCAGGAAATCACATCTTTTTCAGATCCTTTTGTAATTGAGAAGTATTTCATGAGCATTCAATAAAAGGAATAGTTAAATATTTAAAAAGCAAGCCAAATTCATTTCCTTTACCTTAGGGACATCTATGTGGGTTCCAGTGAAAGTATCCAAATGGACCTATGTGGCTTATAATGTAAGTATACCATCAATAGATTAAAAAAATTTTTTTCCAAAAACATTTTGGTATTTATCTTTAAAAAATTAAAGACTTTTGGGGAACCTGGGTGGCTCAACTGGTTGAACATCTGACTTTGGATCTAAGCTCAGGTCTTGATCTCAGGGTTGTGAGTTCAAGCTCTGCATTGGGCTCCTCGCTGGGCATGGAGCCTACTTAAAAAATAATAATAATAAAAAATACATAAATAAAAGTTAAAGTCTCTTTTAAAAAGATAATTACATATATTTTTCCATATTAAAACAATGATAATTCCTTAATATCTTGTTAATGTTCAGTTTTCCAGTTTTATCATAACTGTTAAATTTTTTCTTTTTCATTGTTAAATGAGAATACATATAATATCCACATATTGTCATTTGTTGATATGTCTCTTATTGCTCTTTTAATCTCTCATACTTCCTCTACTGCTTTTCTTTCCTTGAAGCTTATTTGCTGAAAAAACAAGTCATTTGTCCTATAGAGTCGCATACAGTCTTGACTTTGCTGATTGTATTCTTTCAGTACCATTTAGTATATTCCTTTGTCTGCTTTTTTCCTGTAACTTAGTACTTGGATCAGATTCATTTGCTTGATCAGATTCAGTTTTTGTTCTGGCTGGACTGTCTTCTTTTTTTTTGATGTTAACAGCTGTTGATGAAGTGTCATTAATTAATTTAGGGGATGCAAAAATGGTGGTACTCTAATTCAGTTATTTTTTTTATTAACTGAAACATTACTGGGAAATTTCATATCTACTAAATTTATCAAAAGTGGAACATAGCAGAAAAGGAGAAAATTAAAATTGCTTGGGTCTTTGGATCTTGTATTTACTGGTTTTCAGTAATAGCGAGTTGGCTCACAAACCTTTTCTACTGGTGATCATAAACAGTTTTGGGTTTTTTTTTCCCTAGTATTATTATGAACTCATCTTCTAAACATGTTTCTATCTAAAATATTAAAATTCTTCTGTCTTTGACCAGTGGAAGTCATTTCAAGTTAGGCTCCTGAATCCTTTTGGTAAAGCTACTCTTTAGTTGTCTTTCTTTAATAGTTTCTTCACTACCGTTTCTTCGCTACCTAATATGAGAAGATGTTTAAGCTCATTTTGTACATTTCCTGCCCCAGATCTTGAATCAGCTTTTTCTCTAAGGAGCTCTTTCTGTTATTGGGGAAATGGTGTCTAAAAACCATAATTTGGACACTAGAGATGTTTATGACTAGTGGGTTAGCATTTCTAGGCCTTTTCGGTTGACAGAGCTAAGAAATGTATTTTATGTTGATCATTAGGCCAAAACTCAAACCTAAACAAAAAACATGCCTTTATACTGCTATTTCTAAGACATACTCAGGACTACAGGGTCCCTGATATCCCTAACTTAAATCTGTATCTTCTTCCCACTCCTAGAATATTGGAGAATACCTCAACAACACCAAGAATGATAACATTAGAATAATTTTTGCTTTATCTGTATATTTAAATGATGAAATTATCTACTCTTAATGGTTTTATTATGTTTTCCCTCTTTTTTTTTTTTTTTTAGGAATCTGATAAGATATATTTTACATTTCCTCTTGCAAATCATAGAAAAATCTACACTCATGTCTATTGTCAGAGCACCATGCTGGTAAGATAATTGGTACATTTTATGTAAATCTAAAAGTCTCTTTTTAACATTCAACTAATCTAAGATCTCTTCTTTAGCTATGAACTATTATTAAATCTAATAAGTTGAAAAATATTGTCTAAAACAGTTTTGATTGAAAAGTATTAATCAAAATATTTCTATAACTGATAATTTACTTCTAAATTATACTTTTGGCTCTAGTTCAGGTCTTTCACCCTGTTTTTCTACCTTACTTAGAATCTTTAGGATGAAGGAATTCAGTTCAAATATCCTTATTTCTTTTTAATGAATACTTACTATCAGGTATTGTCAAAAAATGTGTCACATGCTATATCATGCCTTTGTTATATTTGGAATATTTAAGTAATTTTTTTTTACTTTTATTTTTTAATAATTTAATTATTTGTCAACATTTCTTACTCTTAGGAACTTGTTTCTCCATTTGGGTTCTTTTCCCTCTTCCTGGATTTTTTTTTTTCCCCCAAGTTTCTTCACTTTGTATTTGTGTTTTTCATAATTTCTTTCTTCTTCTCCCTTTTGTTGGGTTATTTGTATTCTTTAGAACTAGAATCTGTCACTTAGTTGGTAGACAACTGCCATTTGATATATAGTAAAGTCTTTAGAAATGCTAGACAGGCATTGTGGGCTACGTGCTAATGAATCCTAATTTTAGTGGGATGACCAAAGTTTTTCATCTCTCACAGAGACTAGCATCTCTCTGCCTAAAATCTGGATGGGCAGTTTATCTCAAGAGAATCTGGCCCTTAGACTGTTGGCTTAAAATATCTAAACTCAGTTAATACTAAATTCCAAATCAGAATGTCAGTATTATGGTGAGAAAAATCCTTGCCAAAGTTCAGATTCTCCATTTGGCTTATTGGGGGATCCCTTTTCTATAATTAAGGTCCATAGGTATTAATTAGCAGAAAGTTATGTGGTGAGTTTTAAAAATCTTTTCAATTTGTATTACAGAAGTTTTCAGCCATATAAAAGTAGAATATAATAATAAAAGCTCACATAACTATCATATAGCTTTAACAGTTATCAACACTGCCATTTTTATTTATCCCTTTTTCACTTTTTTTTGACTGAAGGATTTTTAAAGCAAATTCTAGGCATTTAATCATTTCATCTTTAAATACTTCAGTGTGCTTTCTAGCAGATAAGGATTGTGCATGTTAATTATAATATCATTATTTCATCCAACAAAATTAATTATTAATTCCTTAATATCATGTGATATCCAATCCATGTGCAGTTGCCCTCTGTTCCGTTAAATTCTCTGAGTTAGTTTATGTGAATGGTATCTTTAATAATAAACTAATGGTAGCTTATTCTCATGGTATCTTTTTAAAAAAAATTTATGTATTAGAGTGCATATAAGAGGGGGAGAGAGAGAGCATGCGGGTGAGGGGCAGAGGGAGAGGGAGAAGCAGACTCCCCACTGGGCAGGGAGCCTAATAGAGCTCAATCCCAGGACCCCAGGTTCATGACCTGAGCCGAAGGCAGACACTTAACGTACTGAGTCATCAGATGCCCCTCTTGTGGTATCTTTTAACATGTATTTTTATCCCTTATGTTTTCTTTACTTCCACTTTAGAGACCTAAAGACTTAGCAGTAGACTCAGGTGTTAAGCATGATCTATCCTATATAAAGTTCCTAATCAGGTTTCAACCTATTGAGGGCATCATTTTATACTGTAGATAGGTTTCTCTTTAGATCTATTATATAAATTTTTATGACCAAGTAGCATTTTCTTTTCTGTATACTTTAGGAAGTTGGCAATTCTTGAGTGACTTTTTCTAAGATTTTCAGAGCTTTTTTCCCCCCCAAAGATTTCATTTATTTATATGACAAAGCGAGAGAGATCACAAGTAGGCAGGGAAGCAGGCAGAGAGAGAGAGGGGAAAGTAGGCTCCCTGCTGAGCAGAGAGCCTGATGCGGGGCTTGATCCCAGGACCCTGAGACCATGACCTGAGCCAAAGGCAGAGGCTTAACCCACTGAGCCACCCAAGCACCCCTTCAGTACTATTTTTATAATTAGTTAGAGATGCTTGCTAGATGACCTGAAATTGTTCTTTTGACACCTTACAGATTATATCAACATGGTGTTTTAGGGTGGGCTTGAATAATATGTTTTCAATTTTTTGATGAATAAGTCAAAATTCCCTATACATGGAAGTATAAAGAGTATAAAATATTGACACCTTGCATATTAAGGGCTGTCCTTGAAGACAGGCTCCCTTAGTAGCTGCAAAACCCATTACAAAAGTGGGTGGAACTTGAGAGCTCACTAGATTTTTCTTGTCTAAGCTATGCAGATCTTTTCTTTTGCCTTGCTTTATATGTTACATTATTGTGGGAAACACAGTTATCTTATATAGGAGTCATATAAGTATTTTGCCAGCAATAAAGAGCAGACAAATTCCACATTATTTTTCATTTATTTCCTTTCAGCTTCCTTGTCTATATTCTTGGAAAATGTCTTCAAGTTGTATTTAACCTTCATGAGGGCAGAGACCATGTCTGCCTCATTCATCATTTTTTTCCTTGAAGGCTTGGCATAATTACATGGCTCTAGAATAGACTTTATAAATATTAGTTGGATAAAAGGATTGATATCTTTTTCATTATCCTCTCTGTTTATTAAGGAAAGTTTTATGTAGCTAATATGAGCAGTATTTCTTACCTTCTTGTATCTTGGTGTAGGGTTTTAGTAGTTGGATCTTCAGATCTTGGAACATCACTCTTTTTCCTTAAAAGTTGCAGTGAATGGGGCGCCTGGGTGGCTCAGTGGGTTAAGCCTCTGCCTTCAGCTCAGGTCATGATCTCAGGGTCCTGGGATCGAGCCCCGCATCAGGCTCTCTGCTCAGCAGGGAGCCTGCTTCCCTCTCTCTCTCTCTGCCTCCCTCTCTGCCTACTTGTGATCTCTCTCTCTGTCAAATAAATAAATAAAAATCTTTAAAAAAAAAAAAAAGTTGCAGTGAAGGTCTTTGGTCATACTGCTCTTAAATGACTGAATATAGGTATGTAATATTGTTAAAATACCACTACCATCTCTGCGACATTCCCGTGGTACCCTGATAAAGTAATAACTAGCTTTGTCTTGAGCCTTGCAGTTGTGCTCCAATCCAAACACATTCTCAGTTACATAGAAGTTTTACCTGATAGTCAAATGAGAACTCAAATGATAAACGTTAAGATATACTTAGATTAATTGCTATTTTTAATGGACTCTGGATTTTTTTTTCTGTTTGTATAAAAGTCGACTACTAGGTGTTCATTTTCTATATTTACTTAAAATTTAGTTACTTTTCTATGTAATTACCTAATTAAAGCATGGACATTGCTGAACTCTGTAGGGGTTGGTTCAGAAATTAGAATACCTTACCCAGTATGCTATGGAGAGGTCACTCTTTCTCTTACTGCTGCTCTAGGTTACTTGCTTTACCTATCGATGCTGACATTAGACTTCTTTACCTGCCCTTTACCTATATGACTTTTGAGAACAGCTTGCAAATGTTTCTAAATAATGCTATTTTATGTTTCCATCATGCCTACTAATCCTATCATATAACCGTAAAATGTTAAGCTGCCTATTTTATGTAATTATTTTCTATAATATTTAGTGTGCTTTGTGTTATTAATCAACAGGATACAAATAGTTGGATTTTTGGCTGCATAAACAGCACTTCTATGTGGTAAGTCTTTTGAACCTAAGGGCCTCAATTGTTCATTTTTCTCAATATGAATAATACAAATCATACTTATTAGAGATTTATTTATTTTAGAGAGTGAGAGAGAAAGAGGGAAGCAGGGGTATTGGGGAGAGGCGAAGGGAGAAGGAGAGGGAGAGAATCTCAAGCAGACTCCTTGCTGTGCGCAGAGCCTGATATGGGGCTCGATCCCATCACCCTGAGATCATGACCTGAACCAAAATCAAGAGCCTGAGCCACTCAGGCACTCCTAAATCACACTTTTTAGAAAGCTTCATACATTCTTAAACCATTTTGCGGCTACATTACATTATAATGGCATTGATTTTGAATGAAAAATAAAGGAAATTAACATATCAGTAGTTATTTGCAAACATTAAAATGGTTTCTAGGGAAAACAATTTTTTTGTATCCAAAAGGACTGTATGGATAAGAGTATATTGGATTAGACTTACTGGACTTTGTCATTAGAACTTTCTCTGATAGGTCTGTAGGTGGTTACGTTTTTCTCTGAAGCTTATTTATAATTTATAATGTTTTAATACATTTGTCCTTTAATTAAATTTCATATTTATTTTGAAGCCGGCAAGGGATTGATTTATCATGGAAAGCTGAACTGCTGCCAACAATTAAGGTAAATTATGGCTTTAGAATTTTAATATTCAGGTGAAAAAATAATAAAAAATTCTTGAGTCTATAAGTATTTTAGAATATGGTCTTTTGTTAATTCATTTATGTATTAAATGAACTTGAGATTTGCTAACATACAGTTTAAAAATATTTTCTTTGGAAATACATTTTAATGGAGAATAACATGTAGTGTTTTTCTTTAACGTGTAGAGATAACTATAAGTTAACAGTCCTCTAAATAAAATTTGATCTGTATATTATAACATCATACCAAGAGTTAGATAAATTTTTTAAAATTTATTTTGAGGGTATGTTTGGAATGATCTGTCTTAAAATAGAAGGGTAGTAGTTTGAGTTTTGGGTAGAGGACCTACAGTAGGAAAGCGAGCCTCTCAAAGAGATGCAAAGTAATTTTTCTGGATCTATTTCAACATCACTTTGTGGTCAGATACTTGGATAACTCTACTTTATTTTGTACTCCATGGGATTTATTTAATAATTGTTTGTGATTTCCTTAAGTAACTCTGATAGGTCAGTAAGTCTTTTATAAAACAATATCATTGAGAAATCAGTTCTAAAATTTGAGGGAAATACATGTTCTGATTTCTAAGTTGTGTTTATTATAACTCATAATCTTATACCAGGAGTGATAATTTTCAGTCTTCAAATATTTTTTCATGATGAATACTAGTCTCATAAACTTGAAAGTGAAGCCAGTCTGGTTGGTCTCAGTCATCTTCCAGTCCAGTTCAGTTATTTATTTATCTGTATAGTCAACTGCACTATACTCACAGAGAGGATTGATGATATAATGAATAATTGCAAGTTACTTCACACTGGATTCTGGAGTGGTTGCAGTTATATTTTCTGTTACCTCAGTTGTCCTTATTTTGTGTGTATTCATTCATATAGCTTTTGTATTCAAGAGATAAACATTGTGGGAAAGTGATTAGATTCATATGAGCATTTTAAATGTCTGTCACTGATTCTATCCTAGCCTTTTAGGCAGGAGCAAAACAAACAAAAGTAGTACAATATACTTAATGATAATCATTCACAAATCTTTCCTTAAATTTCCAATTTCGATAATATATCCTAGCTAATCTATAATTTAAGAGTTAGGAAGAAATAAATTATTAAAATCCTGATAGAATGCTACTTTGCTCCTATTTTTAAAAAGTTACCTCTTAAATAATAAAATCCTATGTATATTTTTAATCTCAAGGATTCAACAATGTATTAATCTAGTTTTAGACCCTGTGTTATTTCTTCTAAATGTTAGAAACAGCTGTCAAAACAGCAGAACAAGCTGTTCCAGCTGCTTATACTTTTATTTATTTATTTAAGATTTATTTATATCAGACAGAGAGAGTCTCAAGCAGGTTCCCTGCTAAGTGGGGAGCCTGATACAGGGCTCGATCTCATGACTCTGCAATTATGACCTAGTCAAAACCAAGAGTCGGATGTGCAGATCATGACCTGAGCCAAAATCAAAAGTTGGACACTCAACTGACTGAGCCACCCTGGCACCCATCTGCTGCTTGTTTTTTTTATTTTTGTTTTTTTTTTAAGATTTTATTTATTTATTTGACAGCGATCACAAGTAGGCAGAGAGGCAGACAGAGAGAGAGGAAGGGAAGCAGGCTCCCTGCTGAGCAAGAGAGCAATCCCAGGACCCTGGAATCATGACCCAAGCCAAAGGGAGAAGCTTTAACCCATTGAGTCACCCAGGTGCCCTGCTGCTTGCTTTTTTTTTTTTTTTTTTAAAGATTTTATTTATTTATTTGACCGAGAGAGATCACAGTAGGCAGAGAGGCAGGCAGAGAGAGACGAGGAAGCAGGCTCCCCGCTGAGCAGAGAGCCCGATGTGGGGCTCGATCCCAGGACCCTGGGATCATGACCTGAGCTGAAGGCAAAGGCTTAACCCACTGAGCCACCCAGGCGCCCCTGCTGCTTGCTTTTTATAGTGAGTGCTGAAGGAGGTTGTCAGATAGCATTAAAAGCCTACTGAAATTTAGAGGGGGGAAGATGGGAGAAAGATGTTTAGAAAATAAGAATTACAATATTCTGCAAACTTAGGTATTCATAGCAGATGAGGATTATAATTAATAAACATAAATAAATTTCTCCATTTTAATGAAAATCAAAATTATATGTGTTAGCCACTTCTAAAAAGGACACAAAGTTATTTTGAAATCAAGTTGAAGAGAAAGAAAAGATTAAAGTGAGAAGATTTTATGAATTTTATTCATATTCATAACATTGCAACAAAAGTAGTGTCAGGTGACACTCATATCACTCTTAGCATTGTTGCTGACTGAACTGATAGTAAATAGCAGACGCCAGCAAAGCACCTGTAAATTCAGTTTTTAAATACCAATCATATGGAATTTTTCTGTCATGGGTACTGTGAAGAAGTTTCTGAAAACCCAAAGCACAACAAGCCAGGAATTTGAACTGATATGAGAAAACTACCTTGTTGCCGTTTTATCTTAATCATTTTAGTACCATAGTTTTGCTCTGTGTATCAAAACCTGGTATTTGATTTCCTGTGTGTGTTATTTCATCATTAAGGGTATTTTACCTTTAAAACACTGAAAAATTTCCAAACTTCATATTAATCTTACCTGTCAATCTAACAAGTTCATGAATATGATTATATTGTCAACTTCCTACTGATATTATAACTTTATAGGAACTTTATAAGGAAATTTTTTTTGACTCTGTTAACCTTTTTAAAGTATTCTAATCCTAACAAAAAAATTCTTGAGGAAAAAAAGTATTTTTGAGAATAAATAACAGGCTAGTAGAGTGGATAGCCACACAGAGTAACCAAGGTTCTTTCTAATTATCTTTCATAGTGTCTACTCTCTGTTCCTTGGTCTCAGTTGCCTGTCAGTGTCATTTGTGAGGCCCTTTTAAGGCCTTTTAATTTACATTAGAATGGATTAAGTCTGTTGCTGAGGCTTTGGCAAGTAAGTTGAGGTGAAGCCTCCTAGGTTAGAAAATACTCCCCGTGGATCTGGTCAGGTTGTCAGCCACTGGCTCGTGGTTCTTCAGCTTCAGCACCTCTGTTCACCTTGCCCACACAGGTGTTCCTGAAGAACACTGGAGAAAGTTAACTGCAGAAATTTCTTTTTTTTTTTAAGATTTTTATTTATTTATTTGACAGAGAGAGACACAGGGAGAGAGGGAACACAAGCAGAGGGAGTGGGAGAGGGAGAAGCAGACTCCCCATGAATTGGGGAGACCAGCTTGGGGCTCGATCCCAGGACCCTGGGATCATGACCTGAGCTGAAGGCAGCGGCTTAACCCACTGAGCCATCCAGGTGCCCCTATTTTTAATTTTAATTTTTATTTTTTTTAAGATTTTAATTATTTGACAGAGATCACAAGTAGGCAGAGAGGCAGGCAGAGAGAGAGGAGGAAGCAGGCTCCCAGGAAGCCTGATGAGGGGCTTGATCCCAGGACCCTGGGATCATGACCTGAGCTGAAGGCAGAGGGTTTAACCCACTGAGCTACCCAGGTGCCCCAAAGATAGATTTTTATTTGATAAGGTGCTTTACTAGTTTTATTGTGTCTTCATGTCATTTACTGAGTAAGTTCCACGGGATGATAATCATATATATCATTAGATAGCAACTCTTTACTGCTTCAGCTAGATCAGAATCATTTGAGATTAAGTTGCAACTCTTCATTATTTTTAGCATTCATTTATTCATCATCTCTTGAATACTCTTTGTTGTATGCTAGCTACCAAAATAAATGTAGAAATCATATTGTAATGTTATAAAAAGCAAATGGACAAATTATAAAAGATATCAAATCTGGAAATAATTATATAAAATAATTATATGTAGTATTAAATGTCATTTGTTTTACATGAAGTGATACAGTTCAAGGAATATTTTTGGCAGTCCATATTTACAAAATGTTAGGAATTTGAGTTTAGGATTATTGATCTGAAAATGTAAACATGGATATTTTATGAGGTACTGAATATAAAGTGTGAAATCAGTTTTTTAAAAACCAATTAATAAATAAGTATTTATAATTTCTTTGAACATGTTTTATGTTCTGTATACCTTTAGAAATAAAATCAGCTTTTTATATCCTTTTTTTTCTTTTTCTTTTTTAGTCTCTGACGTTAAGACTTCAAGACTATCTATCTTTGTCTCATCTTGTTGTTTATGTACCATCTATTCATGGAAGTAAGGTAACAAATGGATTAAGGTTGTTTTCAGAATGTTTAGTGGATACTCATGCTAAATTTTTAAGTTATTTTTGGATGAATTCTTTGACATAATGCTTATCTAAAACAATGACCAGTTTGGTGAAGACTGTTAAATCATTAAGATCATCTACTCTAACTTGAACTAAGCAGAGTAAACCCAAACCTCTGTGTTCAAAGTGGGAACATACTTTATGTATTAATCTTACAAAATTATTGAGTACCCTTTTATGTGCAAGACTCTGTGCCAGGAATTATAGGAGGCAAACAAATGAGGAAGACATGAATCCTATTCTCAAAAAACTACATACTGTTGGGTAGGGGGAGAGAAGCATTTGGAAGCAGAGGGAAGAGTGAGAATAAAAGAGGTACCCCCAAATATACAACAAATCAGAATATAGCAAATAAATGAAAGGTTTAAGAAGGGAAGATATCTCTGAATGGTGGAATGAGGAAAGGCTTTATTATGAGGTGATATTTTAAATTTCCTTAAAGGATAGTTAAAAGTTTTTATGCGTAACATAAACTTTGTAGACCTGTGCCATCCAATATGGGAGCTACTGGCACATGTGGCTATTTAAATGAAAAGCAATTAAAACTAATAAAATTCAGCTCCTTAGTTATATTAGCTAAATATAATACTATATTAGCTAAATATAAAATAATACTATTTAGCTAATACTATATTAGCTAAATATAAAATAATACTAGTCACCACATTCCAGGTGGTCACTAGTAACAACACTATATGAAGTTACAATGTCCAGCACTGCTGGGACAAAGAAACCATGAGATCCAAGCATGGAAGTGTGAATGTGTGAGATATGTATGGAACAGTGAATAAGTAAATAGAAATTTAGAAAAGATGGCCACCATGGGAAGGATAATAGTGGAAGAAAAGTCTGGGAAAGTAGTTCATGGCCATACCCTCAAGGACCTGGACTGTAAGATTTAGGACTTCCTAGAATTCAGGAGTTAGTTAGGCAGCTGAAAGATTTTCACTGTAGTTGAAGTGGGATCAGAGCCATTTTGGAAGATGACTCGTTTATGGTGTGCATGGATTAGAAACAGACGAGCTGCTGAATAAGGGGTTATGAGAGCTTGAACTAGGGAAGTGGGAGTAGAAATAAAAGGTTGGTGATTTTTGAGAGAAGTTGTGGGAGAGGGAAGCAAGAAGACAGGGGTAAAAACCTTCTACTTCCCTTTCCACATTTCACCTAACAAACATCTTTCAGTATCTCTCCTAAGTGTTCCTGTTCTCCTTTTCATGACTCAGCCAGATAACTTCTTAATTCCATGACACTTTGTTTATAACTTCTTGGAGGAATTATGCTGAATTATAATTTATTTGTTTATCTCTCTATTACCATAACCATATTGTAAATTCTTTGGGATTAAGACCAGATAGATTTTATTCTACTGTGCATCCTCATCCTTTAGCAACTCACTACCATGTAAGTGTTCAAAAAAATAGTTCTTTAATGAGAAAATTGTCGAGATTTGAGGGCAAAATCATTAGGAAAATTTTAAAGATACAGGGAAAAGGGGATGTAGTTGGGAGTTAACGCAAAGACTAAATCTCACAAGTACCTTATAATGAATACATTGTGTTTTGTTTTGCTTAGCTCAAGTGAAAGGTAATTCACCATCTTCAATTCTAAAAGCTCTCTTTAGGGGTTTTTTCTGTTTTTCTGTCAGGTAAGCTGGTTTCGAATGAATTTAAACATCTTTCCCAAACTTGGAAAGGCCCTGTCTCGTTATTCCAAGAAACTAACGAGCCTTTCACAAATAGCCAGCCTTAGCAGCCGAATGAATATTTAATATATCTTAATGTTCTTTGAAAAGTAATGCTTGCTGACTCTACTGTTGCATACCCAGTCTCGCAAGGATGTTAATTTAGGCCTTTTATAATTTCTGCACATCTGTTATAAGATATGTAGAATGGTTTCTCAGGATACATATATTTAAATAGATAGCTTGAAAATTTTTTGTAGTCAACTCATAGTTTTCAAAATGCAAATATGAAATTACTTGCATTTTTTGATGACAGAAAACAAAATAATTTCATTAGAAAGAGACAGATCCTCAAATTATTTTCTTGGGTATGGGTTTATTCCAAAAAGGGAGTAGCCAAATTTTTGAAGCAATAATAAAAATTGTATTATTTTAAATACCTATACAAAGCGATTTAAAATTGATTCTCTGTCTCAGGCGATTTCTCACCCAAAAGTGCTTTGTAAAAATATAGTCTTGTTCAGTAGATGATTGTTCTAACTTTGTAACAGCTGTTTTCTATAAGGAAAAATAATTGTTGGCCTTTTAAGTATAGAAGGGTAGATAAAAGCAAATCCCCTTAACAAGTTTTTCCTTTTATTCTCAAGATGTGTACTGTAGTCAGATAGCATATTCCCACATCTCTTTTTGACTTTCAGAAACAAAAAAATCCACCCAAGAGGCAAACAAAATAACAATTGCTTTAAGCACAATCCAATGTATACGTATTGGAAAAAACTAGGATAAACCTCATTGGCTTTCTTCTTCCTCTAGACAGCAGTCTACTTGCTAGCTACAATTTGGCATCAGATTAATTTGTTCTCCAGCTCCTATAGATCAAAGCAATTTGGTTTCCTTACGGAGATTATTCTAATAAAACCATTCTTACTGCAGTCAGCTTAGGGCAAAGTTCCTTATACCATTGTAGAAATGTTATTACATAAGAAATGTCATTACAAAACATCGTAATCATGCACATGTCACATTTTAGTTTTACTTTTTTAAAGATAGCATTTTTTTCATGCTTCGTACATAGTAAACCTTTTTTTCCATTTATTCTAATTCCTGTTTAGCTTAAAATAATCTTATACAAATAACTTTAGCCATCTGTAGATAAAAGACAGTATGTCCATCTCCAAGTCTTTTGTTGTCTAATTAGAGTGTTGGAGATACATAATTAATATGGGATTTTTAAAAATTAAAATTCAAAATCATATTTCTTTTTTACTATGAAAATGTTGATTTTTATCTCAATCTCTAATTAATCTTGAGTTAACCTTGATTCTTAATGCTTTGACCCATCCTTTAAAGTCCTTCTTCTATAAACACCTGAAATTAACTAGAAGGAAAGTGGACTGTATAGCAGCTGTTGTACAAATGATCCTGTAATAATTTATTAAGTTAAGCTTGTTCATCAGATTTTCTTAGCTTAACATCTCTCCTTGAGTAATTATTGCCATCTAAGTATAGCCAGAGTGAGAATGTGATAGGTAATAACTTCTCCAAAGCTGGTTTATTTATAGACTTTTATCCACTCAAACATTGAGTGAAGGTATTTTACTATACATTTAATTCTATTTTTTTCTAAAAAAACAATGTTTTATATTTTAGTTTGTTGTAGATTGTGAATTCTTTAAAAAAGAAACACGATCCATTCAGCTTCCTGTAACTCATCTTTTTTCCTTTGGTAAGTACTTTGATTTTAGAAGCCTTAAGAATTTCTTTTTTTTTTTTTTTTTTAAGTAGGCTCCACACCCAGCATGGAGCCCAGAACAGGGCTTGAACTCAGGACCCCAAAATCAAGACCTGAGCTGAGGTAACAGTTGGATGGTCAACCGACTGAGCCACCCAGGCATCCCAGGAATTAATTTTATTTTTAACAGAGTTCTTATTTATTTTGCCAGTCAGTTGCAATAATGAAGAGCCTGTAACTTTATATATTGTGTATTTCAAGTTTAGTTCTTAGAATAGCCATATCATGTGTTCCAGTGGTTTGATTGTTATTTTAATAGTGGGCTAGAGGTCACCTTCTGAGAAGTGAAATTTAACTTTCTCCCTGGTCATACACATTTGCAAGTAATCGTGTGTGTGTGTGTGTGTGTGTGTTTGGTGGTCTTCCATGAATTTATACTGCATGTTGGCCCTTTTAATAAAATGTTTATTATAAGGTATAAATTGCTGTCTGCCCTTGGAAGTTTCAAGATTTCTCCAAATATTTTCCCCATTTTTTTTTAAGATTTTACTTATTTATTTGACAGACAGAGATCACAAGTAGGCAGAGAGGAGGGGGGAGAAGCAGGGTTCATGCTGAGCAGAGCCTGATGCAGGGCTCGATCCCAGGACCCTGAGATCATGACCTGAGTTGAAGGCAGAGGCTTAACCCACTGAGCCAGCCAGGCGCCCCCCATTTTTTTTTTTATTGTGGTAAAATACATGTAATTAAATATGCCTTTAAATTTTATTTTGAAATAATTTTGAGCACTCAGAACAGTTACAGAAAGAGCACGGGGTTCTATATCCTTCATTTACCTTAATGTAAAAAATGCAGTTGTCAAAACTAAGAAATTATTATTCGTACAACATTGTTAACTAAATTACAGGCTTTTTTTGGTTTTCATCAGTTTTTCCACCAGTGTTCTCCACATTCCCACATTGCATTCAGTTGTCATGCCCTGTTTATCTCCTCTAATCTTTGAGAGTTCCTCAGTTTTTCCTTGTCTTTTATAATTTTGACATATTTTGAAAATTACTTGTAAGCTATTTTGTAAAATATCAGATACTTGGATTTGTCTAATGCTTTCTTATGATTAGATTACAGTTGTGCATTTTTAGCAAGCATACCACCAGAGCTATGTGTACTTCTCATTGTATCCTATGGATGGACATGTGATATCACTATGTCTAATTACTAATAATGTTAACCTTGATTCCTTGGTTAAGGTAGTATCTTCCAGGTTTCTCCACTGTAAATTTATTTGTTTCCTGTTTGTATTTAATAAATGTCTTGGGGGAGCTACTTTGAGAATGTTTCAGTACCCTTTTATCTTCAAAATAACCCACTAATTTTAGCATCCATTGGTTCCTCTAGTCTGAGGCAGTTATTACTGGTATTCTGTATTTGTTGGAATTCTTATGAAAGGAAAGTTGTCCCTTTTCCATTTATTTGCTTAGTCAAATTTTATTTATGTCTGTATGACTCATGGATATTTTTTCATTGGATTATAATTTAATATTATCATCTCATCTTTTTGCTTAAGTTGTTCCAGCTTTGGATATTGGGAGCTCATTTTAGATTGGCTCCTTGCTCTTTTGACATGGCCTATCATTAAAATATATATTTTTTAATATTCCATTTATGAAAAAAATCTGTTAACTTCAGAGCAGAAACTGTTTTAGATTTTTATCCCTCACCCACCTTTTGGCAGGGGGTAAGAAAAATACTCAGAACAATACAGAAATGATAAGTCTGAATCACTTATCTAATTAAAAATGAGATTAAAGGGGTGACTCAGTGGGTTGAGCCTCTGCCTTCAGCTCAGGTAATGGTCTCAGGGTCCTGGGATTGAGTCCCATCGGGCTCTCTGCTTAGTGGGAAGCCTGCTTCCCTCTCTCTCTGCCTGCCTTCTGCCTGCTTGTGATATTGCTCTCTCTGTCAAATAAATAAATAAAATCTTTAGGAAAAAAAAAAAGATGAGATTAAAGACTTATAAAATGAAAGATCTACAAAGAAAGCATACCTGTTTGAAATTGAAAATATGTAGTTGACTTTTAAAATACATATATTGTAAATGTTGTCTGGAGTGTATTGAAAGAGGGTAGGATTTTTAGGAGTTCACTCCTTCATAAACAGAAATGAAAACCTATAAATTATTTTTTAATATTAAAAATGTATTAGCATTAGTTAAACACTGTTAAGCAATCAGTACTCTTTTAAAAACTGTTTGGTATTCTAAATAATACAGCACTTTCAATTCAACAGGACTGTCTTCAAGGAAAGTGATATTAAATACAAGTGGCCTGTTTTATAATATAGAACTTCTAAACTTTGGACAGGTAATTATCCTGATTATAACAAGGATTTCATTTTATCTCACTGTTTAGTTAAGCAAACAAAATAAACTTTTGTTTTTCTTGTTTTTGTTTTTGTGGTCAAACTCTTATTAGATATACCAGGCTTTTAAAATCAACGTAGTAAGCAAGTGCTCAGGAGTCAAAGGTAAGTGTATTTCTGAGAAGAATGGTATTGGTCATTTGAATAATCAATAGACCTCACTCGAATTTTATATAGTATTTATTTATTTTTGTGAATTAAGATTAAATTATGATAGTAGAAAAGCTGTATTTCCAAGAGATTTAACATAGACCCTTTCTTAATACTAAGTATCTTCAACGGTATCAGTTTAAATACCTACTTTTTAAAATGCTATATATATTTTTCTATCTCATTATTAATAGTAATTCAGTTTAGCTGTTTTACCAGTTTCTTAGTTTGCTCTAGTTTCCTAGTTTACCTAGTTGGTTTTTTTTGGTTTTTTTTTTTTTGTTTTTTTGTTTTTTCCTACTCTCTTCTAGTTTTCTAGTTTACCAGTTTCCATATACTCTAATATCTTTTGTAAGTCTAATTAAACATTATTCAATAATTCTCAGTAATTCTTTATATCATCTAAGTCTTACTGGTTATTTTTTATGATTGGGGAACTGGTAGGTAGGTATTGTAGTAGGTTTATAACACATATTTCCCTTATATTTCCACAGAAGAAATAACTAGTATCTATAAACTTCATATTCCTTGGTCTTACGAAGATTCACTTACTATTGCACAGTGAGTATATGAAAGAATTTATCTTAAACTTTGGCCATTTTGAATAGTACATATTCTTCTTAGTTTATTTAAATCATAGTGATATTTTAATGAAACTATTTAAGTGCCTCTTAATAAAATGTACCTATCCTTTAGGTAGCATTATGTTCATAAGATAATATAATAAGACAATGTAGTATTCTTATCTAAATGATATATAATTTAAACTTTACTTGCTTGGAGCATGGACCCCTTCCTAGACTGTCATCCAATGCCTGTTTTAGATGACGGAGCATTCAAACAACTGTGATAAAATTGAAAAAATGTCCATCTATAATAACGTCTCTGACATTTGTCTTCCTCTCCATTATTTCCTTGTGCTGTGCGAGGATTGATTTAGCAATGGATATTTAACAGCATTTTGTATTTGAGAATTAATATTTAAGTTATCTTTTCAGGGTACCATCTTCTACAGAAATTTCTCTGAAACTCCACATTGCTCAACCAGAAAACGACAGCCATGTAGCATTATTAAAAATGTATACATCTTCAGATTGTCAGTATGAAGTAAGTTGCATGTTTGCTTAACTTTTAAGATTTAGTTATAGAATACACAGGAAATACATTTTTATATTAACCATAGATATATGGCAATGTGGAAGCCAATAAATACATGAAATGGACTTTTATGATGCCTTAAATATTCTCCATTTTGCCTGTCAGCACCACCTCAGTATTTCCTCAGGCTGGACCATTGAAAGTATATGTCTTAATAAGTAACAGAAAATAAAATTGAGACTATAGATTAACCTTCTAAGTTTGGAGGCCCAAAGTTCAAAATTCTCTATAAATTGAAGAACATCATGAAATCAGCTGACATGGCTTTACTGCAGTAATTAAAATGATATATGTTGGTTTCCACCTTTACTGGATAAGCGTAAGACTCTTCTTTTCACTAGTTTTTTAAATCTGTTTGTCATTTATATGTGCAGTGTAGTATGCCTGCTGTGTTTGTTTTACTACCACAGTACACCTCTGCTCCAAGAGAAGGGAGATAAACTTGACTGACATATACTTTTATGGATTCATGAACTACAGGAGTCCCTCTGTATCAGAACATCGCAGGTTCTAAGGATTCCAGATTTAAGAGATTATACATTTTAATGGTGATTTCTGGTTTATGTGAAATATCTTCATTCTATTCAGTTCCTTTAAAACAACCTTAAATATTTGGGTTCTTCATTAGAATTAACTTGGGGTGGACTAGAATTGGTAGGTCAGACTGTATGTTGGCAACAAGTTTAAATGGACCTCAATTACGACTTACTTTGGATTTCATAGTATTTATTAATGCTTTAATATCTTTCTCTTTTTAACACTGAAGGATTTTATAGGGCTATAATGGTTTTTAATGTGTGCCTTCATATTTCTAATAGTGATAGCAAAAATTCCATTAATAATTCAGCTACAAATACTGCACACTAAAAAAATCCATGTTTTTATAAGTACTTTGTTTTTAAAAAGTAAGTATTTTGAAGTCATTTTATAATTTCTGTATGAAATACATATTTCCTTTTTCTGCAGACTTCTTAATATTAAAAAAAGTGTATTTATAATAGAGATAATAATTGATGAATTTCTTTTTAAAATATTGTTTTGGCTTAAATTTTACCAAATGTGCTCTGTTTCTGGTCTTATATCCTATAAAACTTGTTTTTCTGAAATTTACTCAGAATTGCCTTAGCTTAACTATACTTAGTGTTATACAGTTGTAGGTTTGAGACTTAAAATACTGGTTATGTAATGGGTTAATTTGTGTTTAATAGTTCAGCAAACATATGTATAGCTTCCTAATTCAGTCGTTCAGTCAAGTCCTTTAGCTTGAATCACGTGGTACTAAGATATTCTGGTTAATCAAATATCCTAGTTAGTAAAGGGTTACCACAAGTACCATAGCATTCATCCAGTTGTCAGAGAATTAGAATCCAGGAAAATATGCTAAACAATAAAAATACACTTAATACAAATTAAAATTTGTGGTTCAGAGGATTCTTATAATAATATAAATGAATTTAGGTCAGTCATTATTAAAAAAATTAATGATTGAGGAAGGAGTCAAGATGGTGGAGAAGTAGCAGGCTGAGACTACTTCAGCTAGCAGGAGATCAGCTAGATAGCTTATCTAAAGATTGCAAACACCTGCAAATCCATCGGCAGATCGAAGAGAAGAACAGCAATTCTAGAAACAGAAAAACAACCACTTTCTGAAAGGTAGGACCGGCGGAGAAGTGAATCCAAAGCGACAGGAAGATAGACCCCGGGGGGAGGGGCCGGCTCCCCGCAATGGAGCACAAAATCGGGACTTTCAAAAGTCTGTTCCGCTGAGGGACATAGCTCCAGAGGCTAAACCAGGGCGAAGCCCACGTGAGGTCAGCGTGGCCTCAGGTCCCGCAGGGTCACAGAAGGATCGGGGGTGTCTGAGTGTCACAGAGCTTGCGGGTATTGGAACGGGGAAGCCGGCTACAGAGACAGAGCCGACAGTAAGATCACAGCTCCGGGTTACCTTGAACCGGTCGCAGGCTCGGTGAGCTCGGAGTGCGGCCGGAGGTCAGGCAGATGGGAATTACTGGGCGCTGTTCTCTGAGGGCGCACTGAGGAGTGGGGCCCCGGGCTCTCGTCTCCTCCGGGCCGGAGACCAGGAGGCCGCCATTTGTATTCCCGTCCTCCGGAACTCTACAGAAAGCACTCAGGGAACAAAAGCTCCTGAAAGCAAACCTGAGCGGATTACTGAGCCCGGCCCCTGGTAAGGGCGGTGCAATTCCGCCTGGGGCAAAGACACTTGAGAATCAATACAACAGGCCCCTCCCCAAGAAGATCAACAAGAAATCCAGCCAAGACCAAGTTCACCTACCAAGGAGTGCGGTTTCAATACCAAGGAGAGCAGCAGAATTCCAGAGAAGGAGAAAGCAAAGCACGGAACTCATGGCTTTCTCCCTGTGATTTTTTAGTCTTGCAGTTAATTTAATTTTTTTCTTTTTCATTTTTTTCTCTTCTTCTGCTAAAATTTTTTTGAACTTTTACCCTTTTCTTTTTTAACGTTTTTTAACTAGTTTATCTAATATATATATTTTTTCTTTTTTATGCCTTTCTTTATTCGTTTCCTTTTTTTAATTCTTTTCTTTCTTTCTTTCTTTTTGAACCTCTTTTTATCCCCTTTCTCCCCCCTCACAATTTGGGATCTCTTCTGATTTGGTTAAAGCATATTTTCCTGGGGTTGTTGCCACCCTTTTAGTATTTTACTTGCTTCTTCATATACTCTTATCTGGACAAAATGACAAGGCAGAAAAATTCACCACAAAAAAAAGAACAAGAGACAGTACCGAAGGCTAGGGACCTAATCAATACAGACATTGGTAATATGTCAGATCTAGAGTTCAGAATGACGATTCTCAAGGTTCTAGCCGGGCTCGAAAAAGGCATGGAAGATATTAGAGAAACCCTCTCGGGAGATATAAAAGCCCTTTCTGGAGAAATAAAAGAACTAAAATCTAACCAAGTTGAAATCAAAAAAGCTATTAATGAGGTGCAATCAAAAATGGAGGCTCTCACTGCTAGGATAAATGAGGCAGAAGAATTAGCGATATAGAAGACCAAATTACAGAGAATAAAGAAGCTGAGCAAAGGAGGGACAAACAGATACTGGACCACGAGGGGAGAATTCAAGAGATAAGTGACACCCTAAGACAAAACAACATTAGAATAATTGGGATTCCAGAAGAAGAAGAAAGAGAGAGGGGAGCAGAAGGTATACTGGAGAGAATTATTGGGGAGAATTTCCCCAATATGGCAAAGGGAACGAGCATCAAAATTCAGGAGGTTCAGAGAATGCCCCTCAAAATCAATAAGAATAGGCCCACACCCCGTCACCTAATAGTAAAATTTACAAGTCTCAATGACAAAGAGAAAATCCTGAAAGCAGCCCGGGAAAAGAAGTCTGTAACATACAATGGTAAAAATATTAGATTGGCAGCTGACTTATCCACAGAGACCTGGCAGGCCAGAAAGAGCTGGCATGATATTTTCAGAGCACTAAACGAGAAAAACATGCAGCCAAGAATACTATATCCAGCTAGGCTATCATTGAAAATAGAAGGAGAGATTAAAAGCTTCCAGGACAAACAAAAACTGAAAGAATTTGCAAACACCAAACCAGCTCTACAGGAAATATTGAAAGGGGTCCTCTAAGCAAAGAGAGAGCCTACAAGTGGTAGATCAGAAAGGAACAGAGACCATATACAGTAACAGTCACCTTACAGGCAATACAATGGCACTAAATTCATATCTCTCAATAGTTACCCTGAATGTTAATGGGCTAAATGCCCCTGTCAAAAGACACAGGGTATCAGAATGGATAAAAAAACAAAACCCATCTATATGTTGCCTCCAAGAAACACATTTTAAGCCCGAAGACACCTCCAGATTTAAAGTGAGGGGGTGGAAAAGAATTTACCATGCTAATGGACATCAGAAGAAAGCAGGAGTGGCAATCCTTATATCAGATCAATTAGATTTTAAGCCAAAGACTATAATAAGAGATGAGGAAGGACACTATATCATACTCAAAGGGTCTGTCCAACAAGAAGATTTAACAATTTTAAATATCTATGCCCCCAATGTGGGAGCAGCCAACTATATAAACCAATTAATAACAAAATCAAAGAAACACATCAACAATAATACAATGATAGTAGGGGACTTTAAC